>NC_086002.1:2125000-2425000 GCF_030014385.1 Trichomycterus rosablanca | reverse complement strand
GACGTCCTTTAAAAGTTTTATTCAGAAAAGGTTGGTTCGTCTTCCAGGTCACAAGCAGCTGCGTTCTGAAGCCTCTCCGTCTAAGTGAAGAATCCGACAGCCCTCGAGTAGAGCGCGCAGCTGTTATTTATAGTTTACCCCCCCCCCCCTAGTGGCCAGGTGTAGTACTACTCCATATAAGGTATGCCTTTTGTTCCAGGCTTCCGCTCAGCCAGTTCTAACCGTTTTTTATGCCATGTGGCGGTTTGGCCTAACTCCAAAATGTTTTAGACCAATATTGTAATGCCCAATTATAATTTATATTATAACAGCTGTCATAAAGCTGTTGAAACTAGATAAGAAACCCCACTTGACACTTGACAGAATGGATGTCATGTGACCAGAGCAGTATAAAGATAGGGCCATAGCATCTGTTTATGGTTCTTCAGCTATCAAATCAAATCACTTTATTGTCACGTCACATTAACACAGGTGTGAAAGGTGAGTGAAAATCTTAGGTGCTCAGTCCTTCACAGTTTCAATCCACATTAATTACAAAAATATACACATTAACTTACATAAAACTTACATAAAACAAGCACCATTTGTTCAATATATACAGGTATTGATTAAAGACTCTTTATGTACAGATGTACAAAAATTATGAAATGTGAATAAATATATAAAATTTGGAATAATAAGTTTGAGATGTACAGTTATTATACAAGATATGAGTTATACATTGTATGTGTGCAGGTGTGGTGAATACAGTAGTTCAAGTGGGTAAAGTGCAGAGTGCAGAATTGGTTGTATGGAGTGTGTATGGTGGAGAATTCTGTATGGTGGAGATCACTTTATTGATTATGAGGGGTTTGCTTGTTTATTGCTGTTCAGCAGTCTGATGGCTCGAAACCAGCTGGTTCTATTCCTCTGCTGTGGGAACCAACGATCATGCCAATAAATTCTCCAATCCAATCCAGTCACCTGTAATCTTTGTTTTTATCATCTCACTATATTTTTATAGCTTTACTTTATTTATATTTGAACTATTTTACAATAACATTAGACTATAGACCCAGCAGACTGAAAGCTATTATAGCTGCAAAGGAAGGGATGCGCTGAGGCAACTCCATATTCATTCTAATGGTTTTGTAGAATGTTCAACAAGTTTTTGATTAAACAGATTTTTGACTGATAAATATTTGTTTTCTCATGTAAATATCTAGTTTAATCCTGCGTCCCCCCTGTCACCAGATGACTACAAAAGCAGCCCTAAATTAGAAGATCAGATCTTCTGTTTGGTCAACATTCTGGCAGGAGACACAATTTCACAAATTGACCAAAAAATGATCAATAAGATGAAGTACATCCGTGACGAGGCTTCAAAACTGAGTAAGTTTTGTATACTAAGTATAAAATGTAATATGAATTTTTAAATAGTTAATCATACAGTTAAAACTTTACACATTTAAGAGCAGCTACGTCATGACAGTCTTGAGATTTTGATGATGTATTTCTGTGACTTAATGTTAAAATATCTTAATATCTAAAATATCTTATCTAAGTTGTATAGTTATTATAATTCCATTTAACTTTGTGGCATGGCATTCTAATTTCTCATTAGTGATTACAACTGACTACAGTTGGGGATGTCTCTGTGCCCATAAACAGGGTTTGTTTGACTGCTAGTAAAAAAAAAGTTAATGTAACTTCATATTAATACTGATGGATTTGCAGTGGGGTGTCCAGAACTGATAATTACTTGATTATTTTAGGCCATATAGTTAAACGTCTCTCCCATGTAAAGTTTTAATTTAACTGTACTTTACTTTAACTGTAATTAAGCCTGTATTAAATATTATTTTATTTTCTCCAGAAATTCCTCAAGTGCTCATCATGACTAAACCAGATCAGGCCTGTCCACTGGTTAAAAATAACATCAGAAAGATCTACACCAGCAAGAAGATCAAAGAAAAGGTAACTTTTATTTAGAAGGTGTATAAGGTACATTTGTTGTTTCATCTTACTGTATAAAACAAATTAGCTTAATTTAATTCAATATTAATAGTATCCAGTTTTTACTGGATACTAAAAACCTGGATAAGTAAAGGCAAAGATATTTCTGGGTAAAATCTAAAAACTGCAGCAAATAAAATGTATTTTTTCTAAAAATTATTTTTATATTTTAAATATTTGTATTGTATTACTGTCTAAATTTGCAGACAACTGTGGCTTCAAAACAACTAACTAAAATCAAATATTCTTTATATTTGCTTGTTTTACCAGATGCAGGAGTGCAGTAATCTGGTGGGTATTCCAATGAATCACATCTTTCCTGTGAAGAACTACCACGAGGAGATGGACACAAAAAAATGACATCGATGTTCTGATCCTCAAAGCACTCGATCAGATCGTGAACATCGCCAATGATGCACAGAAGAGAAGAGCCCGCAGTAATAAACCTGAGTGAAGACTCTTGAGATCCCATCACATCTTTGCTGTGTCTTTATAGACATCAGCATATACAACCATTCAAGTCTGATGCTTATTTAAATATCTTCTGATCAGTTTATACAGCAACGTTTATTATTTGTTGGTAATAGAAACACTACAATAGTACTACAATTATATAATGAAACAAAACTATGCTGACATAGTATAGCATCTAGCATGGATGCTAACAGATTAGGAACAATAACAAAGATGTTTTCCTGTGTTTTTAATTAAAGAATGAAAATTCCATTTTGCTGTCTTTGTTCTGGCCACTAAATGCACCTACGTGTCCTTTATCACTTTTCAAATCGTGTTTTATATAGACGTAATATTGACACTATTGTGTTGATGTGTTTTGTGATTGGTGACGTGACACGACACGTTGATGTACTGACAGGTCTGGTGTAAAAGAATCTTATCTTACATTCCGACACATGATCTCACAAAGTGTGTCAAATAAAATCGGACAAGATGTTTTAAACGACCTCACAAGAGAAATCGCGCTATTTAAATATAGTATATTGTCAAAAGTATTCACTCGTCTGCCTTCACACGCATATGAACTTGACACCCTTTACAGCTTCAACTCTTCTGGGAAGGCTTTCCACAAGGTTTAGGAGTGTGTTTATGGGAATTTTTGACCATTCCTCCAGAAGCACATTTGTGACGTCAGACACTGATATTGGACGAGAAGGTCTGGCTCACAGTCTCCGCTCTAATTCATCCCAAAGGTGTTCTATCGGGTTGAGGTCAGGACTCTGTGCAGGCCAGTCAAGTTCTTCCACACCAAACTCACTCATCCACGTCTTTATGGACCTTGTGCTTTGTGCACTGGTGCACAGTCATGTTGGAACAAAGTTGGGAGCATGAAATTGTCCAAAATCTCTTGGTGTGCTGAAGCATTAAGAGTTCCTTTCACTGGAACTAAGGGGCCGAGCCCAACTCCTGAAAAACACCCCCACACCATAATCCCCCCTCCACCACACTTTACACTCGGCACAATACAGTCAGACAGGTACCGTTCTCCTGGCAACCGCCAAACCCTGACTCGTCCATCGGATCACCAGACGGAGAAGCGTGATTCGTCACTCCAGAGAACACGTCTCCACTGCTCTAGAGTCCAGTGGCGGCATGTTTTACACCACTGCATCCGACGCTTTGCATTGCGCTTGGCGATGTGAGGCTTGGATGCAGCTGCTTGGCCATGGAAACCCATTCCATGAAGCTCTACACACTGTTCTTCAGCTAATCTGAAGGCCACATGAAGTTTGGAGGTCTGTAGCGATCGACTCTGCAGAAAGTTGGTGACCTCTGTGCACTATGTTCCTCAGCATCCACTGACCCGCTCTGTCATTTTACGTGGCCTAACACTTTGTTACCAATCGCTTCCACTTTGTTATAATACCACTGACAGTCGACTGTGGAATATTTAGTATTGAGGAAATTTAACGACTGGACTTGTTGCTCTGGTGGCATCACAGTACCACGCTGGAATTCACTGAGCTCCTGAGCTTTCATTAATGTGTGTAGAAGCAGTCTGCATGCCGAGGTGCTTGGTTTTATACACCTGTGGCCATGGAAGTGATTGGAACACCTGAATTCAATGATTTGGATGGGTGAGTGAATACTTTTGGCAATATAGTGTATGTCTTATTATAAACTACAGGCAGCTCTATAGATGTGAATCTTATTAGACACTATAGGTAACAATATAGATCTATGTAATATTATAAACTATAGGTAGCACATCTGGATGAATTTGTATCTTATTATAAACTATAGGTAGCACATCTGGATAAATCTGTATCTTATTATAAACTATAGGTAGCACATCTGGATAGATCTGTATCTTATTATAAACTATAGGTAGCACATCTGGATAAATCTGTATCTTATTATAAACTATAGGTAGAACATCTGGATAGATCTGTATCTTATTATAAACTATAGGTAGCACACCTGGATACATATGTATCTTATCATAAACTATAGGTAGCACATCTGGATAAATCTGTATCTTATTATAAACTATAGGTAGCACATCTGGATAAATCTGTATCTTATTATAAACTATAGGTAGCACATCTGGATAAATCTGTATCTTATTATAAACTATAGGTAGCACATCTGGATAAATCTGTATCTTATTATAAACTATAGGTAGCACATCTGGATAAATTTGTATTTTATTATAAACTATAGGTAGCACATCTGGATTAATTTGTATTTTATTATAAACTATAGGTAGCACATCTGGATAAATCTGTAACTTATTATAAACTATAGGTAGCACATCTGGATAAATCTGTATCTTATTATAAACTATAGGTAGCACATCTGGATAGATCTGTATCTTATTATAAACTATAGCTAGCACATCTGGATAAATTTGTATCTTATTATAAACTATAGGTAGCACATCTGGATAGATCTGTATCTTATTATAAACTATAGGTAGCACATCTGGATAAATCTGTATCTTATTATAAACTATAGGTAGCACATCTGGATAGATCTGTATCTTATTATAAACTATAGGTAGCACACCTGGATACATATGTATCTTATCATAAACTATAGGTAGCACATCTGGATAAATCTGTATCTTATTATAAACTATAGGTAGAACATCTGGATAGATCTGTATCTTATTATAAACTATAGGTAGCACACCTGGATACATATGTATCTTATCATAAACTATAGGTAGCACATCTGGATAAATCTGTATCTTATTATAAACTATAGGTAGCACATCTGGATAAATCTGTATCTTATTATAAACTATAGGTAGCACATCTGGATAAATCTGTATCTTATTATAAACTATAGGTAGCACATCTGGATAAATCTGTATCTTATTATAAACTATAGGTAGCACATCTGGATAAATCTGTATCTTATTATAAACTATAGGTAGCACATCTGGATAGATCTGTATCTTATTATAAACTATAGGTAGCACACCTGGATACATATGTATCTTATCATAAACTATAGGTAGCACATCTGGATAAATCTGTATCTTATTATAAACTATAGGTAGAACATCTGGATAGATCTGTATCTTATTATAAACTATAGGTAGCACACCTGGATACATATGTATCTTATCATAAACTATAGGTAGCACATCTGGATAAATCTGTATCTTATTATAAACTATAGGTAGCACATCTGGATAAATCTGTATCTTATTATAAACTATAGGTAGCACATCTGGATAAATCTGTATCTTATTATAAACTATAGGTAGCACATCTGGATAAATCTGTATCTTATTATAAACTATAGGTAGCACATCTGGATAAATTTGTATTTTATTATAAACTATAGGTAGCACATCTGGATTAATTTGTATTTTATTATAAACTATAGGTAGCACATCTGGATAAATCTGTAACTTATTATAAACTATAGGTAGCACATCTGGATAAATCTGTATCTTATTATAAACTATAGGTAGCACATCTGGATAGATCTGTATCTTATTATAAACTATAGCTAGCACATCTGGATGAATTTGTATCTTATTATAAACTATAGGTAGCACATCTGGATAAATTTGTATTTTATTATAAACTATAGGTAGCACATCTGGATTAATTTGTATTTTATTATAAACTATAGGTAGCACATCTGGATAGATCTGTATCTTATTATAAACTATAGGTAGCACACCTGGATACATATGTATCTTATCATAAACTATAGGTAGCACATCTGGATAAATCTGTATCTTATTATAAACTATAGGTAGCACATCTGGATAAATCTGTATCTTATTATAAACTATAGGTAGCACATCTGGATAAATCTGTATCTTATTATAAACTATAGGTAGCACATCTGGATAAATCTGTATCTTATTATAAACTATAGGTAGCACATCTGGATAAATTTGTATTTTATTATAAACTATAGGTAGCACATCTGGATTAATTTGTATTTTATTATAAACTATAGGTAGCACATCTGGATAAATCTGTAACTTATTATAAACTATAGGTAGCACATCTGGATAAATCTGTATCTTATTATAAACTATAGGTAGCACATCTGGATAGATCTGTATCTTATTATAAACTATAGCTAGCACATCTGGATAAATTTGTATCTTATTATAAACTATAGGTAGCACATCTGGATAAATCTGTATCTTATTATAAACTATAGGTAGCACATCTGGATACATCTGTATCTTATTATAAACTACAGGTAGCACATCTGGATGAATCTGTATCTTATTATAAACTATAGGTAGCACATCTGGATGAATCTGTATCTTATTATAAACTATAGCTAGCACATCTGGATAAATTTGTATCTTATTATAAACTATAGGTAGCACATCTGGATAAATCTGTATCTTATTATAAACTATAGGTAGCACATCTGGATACATCTGTATCTTATTATAAACTATAGGTAGCACATCTGGATACATCTGTATCTTATTATAAACTATAGGTAGCACATCTGGATAAATCTGTATCTTATTATAAACTATAGGTAGCACATCTGGATAAATATGTATCTTATTATAAACTATAGGTAGCACATCTGGATAGATCTGTATCTTATTATAAACTATAGGTAGCACATCTGGATAAATCTGTATCTTATTATAAACTATAGGTAGCACATCTGGATAGATCTGTATCTTATTATAAACTATAGGTAGCACACCTGGATACATATGTATCTTATCATAAACTATAGGTAGCACATCTGGATAAATCTGTATCTTATTATAAACTATAGGTAGAACATCTGGATAGATCTGTATCTTATTATAAACTATAGGTAGCACACCTGGATACATATGTATCTTATCATAAACTATAGGTAGCACATCTGGATAAATCTGTATCTTATTATAAACTATAGGTAGCACATCTGGATAAATCTGTATCTTATTATAAACTATAGGTAGCACATCTGGATAAATCTGTATCTTATTATAAACTATAGGTAGCACATCTGGATAAATTTGTATTTTATTATAAACTATAGGTAGCACATCTGGATAAATCTGTATCTTATTATAAACTATAGGTAGCACATCTGGATAAATCTGTATCTTATTATAAACTATAGGTAGCACATCTGGATAAATCTGTATCTTATTATAAACTATAGGTAGCACATCTGGATAAATCTGTATCTTATTATAAACTATAGGTAGCACATCTGGATAAATCTGTATCTTATTATAAACTATAGGTAGCACATCTGGATAAATCTGTATCTTATTATAAACTATAGGTAGCACATCTGGATAAATTTGTATTTTATTATAAACTATAGGTAGCACATCTGGATTAATTTGTATTTTATTATAAACTATAGGTAGCACATCTGGATAAATCTGTAACTTATTATAAACTATAGGTAGCACATCTGGATAAATCTGTATCTTATTATAAACTATAGGTAGCACATCTGGATAGATCTGTATCTTATTATAAACTATAGCTAGCACATCTGGATAAATTTGTATCTTATTATAAACTATAGGTAGCACATCTGGATAAATCTGTATCTTATTATAAACTATAGGTAGCACATCTGGATAAATTTGTATTTTATTATAAACTATAGGTAGCACATCTGGATTAATTTGTATGTTATTATAAACTATAGGTAGCACATCTGGATAAATCTGTAACTTATTATAAACTATAGGTAGCACATCTGGATAAATCTGTATCTTATTATAAACTATAGGTAGCACATCTGGATGAATCTGTATCTTATTATAAACTATAGCTAGCACATCTGGATAAATTTGTATCTTATTATAAACTATAGGTAGCACATCTGGATAAATCTGTATCTTATTATAAACTATAGGTAGCACATCTGGATACATCTGTATCTTATTATAAACTACAGGTAGCACATCTGGATGAATCTGTATCTTATTATAAACTATAGGTAGCACATCTGGATGAATCTGTATCTTATTATAAACTATAGCTAGCACATCTGGATAAATTTGTATCTTATTATAAACTATAGGTAGCACATCTGGATAAATCTGTATCTTATTATAAACTATAGGTAGCACATCTGGATACATCTGTATCTTATTATAAACTATAGGTAGCACATCTGGATACATCTGTATCTTATTATAAACTATAGGTAGCACATCTGGATAAATCTGTATCTTATTATAAACTATAGGTAGCACATCTGGATAAATATGTATCTTATTATAAACTATAGGTAGCACATCTGGATAGATCTGTATCTTATTATAAACTATAGGTAGCACATCTGGATAAATCTGTATCTTATTATAAACTATAGGTAGCACATCTGGATAGATCTGTATCTTATTATAAACTATAGGTAGCACACCTGGATACATATGTATCTTATCATAAACTATAGGTAGCACATCTGGATAAATCTGTATCTTATTATAAACTATAGGTAGCACATCTGGATAAATCTGTATCTTATTATAAACTATAGGTAGCACATCTGGATAAATCTGTATCTTATTATAAACTATAGGTAGCACATCTGGATAAATCTGTATCTTATTATAAACTATAGGTAGCACATCTGGATAAATTTGTATTTTATTATAAACTATAGGTAGCACATCTGGATTAATTTGTATTTTATTATAAACTATAGGTAGCACATCTGGATAAATCTGTAACTTATTATAAACTATAGGTAGCACATCTGGATACATCTGTATCTTATTATAAACTATAGGTAGCACATCTGGATAGATCTGTATCTTATTATAAACTACAGGTAGCACATCTGGATAAATCTGTATCTTATTATAAACTATAGGTAGCACATCTGGATGAATCTGTATCTTATTATAAACTATAGCTAGCACATCTGGATAAATTTGTATCTTATTATAAACTATAGGTAGCACATCTGGATAAATCTGTATCTTATTATAAACTATAGGTAGCACATCTGGATACATCTGTATCTTATTATAAACTATAGGTAGCACATCTGGATAAATCTGTATCTTATTATAAACTATAGGTAGCACATCTGGATAAATCTGTATCTTATTATAAACTATAGGTAGCACATCTGGATAGATATGTATCTTATTATAAACTATAGGTAGCACATCTGGATAGATCTGTATCTTATTATAAACTATAGGTGGCACATCTGGATAAATCTGTATCTTATTATAAATTATAGGTAATGGTAAATGTAAGCTACTCTGTTGAAATCATATATCTGTAAATCTGTCTCTGATAGACCAACCAACCATGGACTTCACTGCACATCACAGCTAAATAATTTTTTTACTTTTTTAATTAACAAGAAATGCTGATACTTTTACTTTCAGTTTACAAGAAATGCTGTTAATGCTGTAAATGAAATGATGTACCACTTTACCCTCTGTGAGTGTGTGTTTGTGGTGCATGATGCTAAAGATCTTACAGTATAAATCAGACTGAGGTGCACATCCTAAAAAACACTAGTCATTTTATTTGACTAACAATACAAAAAGCTTTACTTTGGTTTAGGATGTTTTACAGACGTAAACAGTTTTGATGCACGCAATAAACACAGAGCTGTTGTTTAGCTGGTAAAAGCAATCCAAGCCTTCACATCCTCGTCATTAATCGTCCCAGCAAATTATCAGACAAAACCCAGAACTCGGCCCAGTGCATCAATACTTCATTATTATGAGCAACAATTCAAGAATAATTCAAGGATTTTTGTTTCTGCTATGAAACACTGAACAATAAGTCTTTAACAAATATACAAATATTTAAAATTGTCTCCCAAACAATTTCTATATTTTGTAGATTTAGATACACATCAGAGTTTATTAACATTATCGCTATAAAACAACTCTGGTATCTTTCACAATATTAAGTCAAGCCAAATGTATTCACATAGAGCTTTTTACAATAGACATCGTCTCAAAGCAACTCAACAGAATTCAGGACAGACAGACCAAAAACCCCTGTTGAGCAAACCAAGAAAAAACTCCCTTAAAATTACAGGAAAAAACTAAGAGACTTGGCAGGGACCTCCATCCTTATTGGGTGGCCTGGAGGATAAATTAAATGAATAGGACTTACACAAACTGGAAAAATTACAGTCCCTTCAAAATAAGGGGGCAGTAAATACTGTTGTAATAAGCTTTAAAATACTTTTTTTTTTTTTTTATCAAATGAAGGTTTATGTCAGCAACAACTATCTTAAATGAGTTGAGTTTACAGTGAGGCCATGTGTTCATATAAAAGTCTTTAAACAAACGTTTGTTGACTGGGACACAATAGGGCGGCACGGTGGCTAAGTGACCTGGGTTTGATCCCCAGGTGGGACAGTTCGGGTCCTTTCTGTGTGGAGTTTGCATGTTCTCCCCGTGTCTGCATGGGTTTCCTCCGGGTGCTCCGGTTTCCTCCCACAGTCCAAAGACATGCAAGTGAGGTGAATTAGAGACACAAAATTGTCCATGACCGTGTTTGATATAACCTTGTGAACTGATGGGCTTTGTGTGATGAGTAACTACCGTTCCTGTCATGAATGTAACCAAAAGTGTAAAACATGACGTTAAAATCCTAATAAACAAACAAACTGGGACACAATGAAAGGAAGAACGCTGGTTGTTTGATGGGGTTGTAGCTGTTGAATTTAAAGAAGGTTTCAAATGTAGTGAAAATAATTACAAGCCAGAGATTTATATACAAAAACCTCCTGCTTTTTATCTATTCTAATTTATAAAAGCAGTGCAGCTTGGGTATTGTGCAATATGTATTTTAAATATAAATAATTAAATGTAAATAATTCTATCAGTTGTTATGGTCACTAATACAGTACAGTCTGCCAATTATGTTTACTGCGTGCTCTACAAATTAAAATAATCTAATGTTATCAAGGGTAGGACAATTAATTTAGATTATCTTTAATTTCCAAGAAATGCTGTTACTTTCAGTTTCAATTTCCAAGAAATGTGTGTGTGTGTGTGTGTGTGTGTGTGTGTGTGTACATCCTGAAAAATAAACGAAGAGTTTATTTGACTGATAACACAAGAACAAATAAATGCTTTAATATTTTAAATAAGAAAATATATAATTTAATACCATAACTATAAGATCATATTAAACATGTAAAATATCTAATATAAAGCAATAAGCCACGAGAGACCGTGCGTTACTGCGATCTTATCACTGTGAAGGATGTTAAAACGTTTTTCCCCGTGATAAAATCATAGCAGTAACGCACGGTCTCTCATGGCTTATTACTTTTATAAAATGGCGGTCAACATAAAATATAATAAAATACAACAATGTTCAATTTCTAAATGTTTTTATTTACAAAAACACTTACAAAAAGCATTCTTATTAATATTCGTATTATCGTATTAATTATAATCGTATTAATATGGAATGATGTGAGGTGGTCATAGGTGTGCGTTTATCGGGGATTTTACAACGGCTTTGAACGCGGCTCAGACAATCAGATTTTAGGACCGGAACTATCCGTTTTATAATTAATGTTAAATCATAACTAACATGATTTCTGTTTATTTTTTCTTGCTTAACAGAAACCAATTACAGCAAAAGTGTGAAAACGTTTTATACAGACTGTGTACAAGCAGCTAAATCATGTTTCATGAAGTGAAATTCATTTTTACTTTCAGTTTACATAAAAAAACTGATGTACAAAGTGCAGCTAGTGAGTGTGTGTGTGTGCATCTATAAAAGAGGTAACACTGAGAGCTTCTGCAGAAGACCTGCACATCCTTAAGCTGTGAGTACATTTACTTATTACATAACATTACATAAGAATATATATATTCTTTTTTTTTTTCTTTTTTTTTTTTAAAGGTGCATCATAAAGTTTTTGATGAAAAAATGATACTGAATGAAGCAGGACTAAAAAAGTAATTGCTGTTTTTATTTGCCTTTAATTGATGCATATTTTGCTAAATAATTTTAGATTCTTAAACACAACATGTTTTTATTTTATTTATTTAATTATTAGGATTTTAATGTCATGTTTTTACACTAAGGTAGTTATTAGTTTTAGTTTTTAGGTAGTTATTCGTTACACGAGAATCAGTTCACAAGTTTAATATCAAACACAGTCTTGGACAATTTTGTGTCTCCAATCACCTCACGTCTTTGTACTGTGAGAGGAAACCTACGCAGACATGGGGAGAACATGCAAACTGCACACAGATCGAACCCAGGACCTTCTTGCTGTGAGGCGACAGTGCTACCCACTGAGCCAGCATCTTGCCCAAAATAATGTGACGTGAACTTGAGTAAAAACTCCAGTTAGTTTAGCCAATTGAACTCTTGTCTAGTAGAATATAAATCTCACTTAAGCAGCCAGTCAGGAATTATGGGTGAAAAATTACAGTGGACCACAAACACCCTTAAAAATAAAATGCTATGCAGACTAACAACCTCTATTTTCTATTTTCTCTATTTATATTATCTTTAGTTTATTTTTTATGTTTTTGATAACACGATTATTCTGCACATTTACATTTGTGGCATTCAGCAGACACTTTTATCCACAGTGACTTACAATTTTATGACTGGATACAATTTAAGCAATTTAGGTTTAGGGGCCTTGCTTAGGGGCCAACATTGGCAAAGGGGGCAATTTAGAGGCTCTCATGATGTTTGCTTTTTGGTAAACAAGAAAAGTTAAAGAACAACAGCTAATAGTTTAAAAAATATTTTTTTAAATGTTCCAAAAAATTGAAGTGCCCTGTCAGATGCTTAGAATCACCCTGACGTTTTCCCATGTATGACGCTCCTGTCAGAAGGTGCCAGGAAAAAAATTCAAAATACATTATTGTAAGTTCTAGAACACCAGTGAACCTCACTGTGATGGTGGAGTCTTGGAACCGTTGTGAATCTACCAGCAAGCAAATTCACACATTTAGTGAAAGCTCATCAAGGAAGTTTTACATATTTGGGAGAAATAACAGCGTCTCTGTTAGAAATTGTGGTAAGAATAATTAGTTTATCCAGCAGAGAAAAAAATCATATCTGTAAACTATTTACATTTTAGAGTGAACTTGCTAAAAGCGAAACCAGCCAGCAGTGTATGTGATACTGGAGATGGTGTTTAGTTACAATCACTGATGCTAACAATGGTGTTGCAACTAGTTAAGAGGTTAATAAATTATTAAATAAATTATTTACAGAATTGTACATTTATCTGATTTTTTTAAAGCCTGACTGATTTGAGTAAAATGGGAGGCGGACAGTCTACACCATCACCACCACCACCACCACCAAATCCAGGTGAGTCAAGTACACAGTGGGTTAAAGGTGCAAGGATTCAAAATACCTCTTAAAGCTGGTCATTTAAAATCAGAATCTGCAAGTATATCTGTTCATTGTACTTATGGTTAATTGTTTTAGATGGTCTACAGACCTAAAGTGGCTTAGAACTGGCAAAGATCTATAAAATGCTTTAAAGAGTTAATGTGATTATTTGCCATTTTAATAATTACTAATGTTAATTAATTAATTTTATTAATTTTTGACCATGGTATTTGTTTGTTTGTTTGTTTGTTTATTGGGATTTTAACGTCATGTGTTACACACTTTGGTTTCATTCATGACAGAAATGGTAGTTATTATTTTCTCTTTCAGAATATGATGAGCCATGGAGGAAAATGCCTTGGGGGTTAGTACATTTTTGTTTATTCTGAACATTTTCAATTTCAAACAGGTGATGTGAACAGGTGATTGTAATCATGGTTTGGTACAAAAGCTGCATCCAGGAAAGACTGAGAGTCTTTGATTAGCAAAGATGATCTGAGGATCTCAAGTATAATTTCCATTTTAGTTAGTAAGTCAGATACATTAAGGTGTGTTGTTCTTCTGTAATTTGTTGGTGATTATAGAGAAAAAGGCGCCTTACAAAAGAAACTGAGACAATTCAAGGTTGAAACCTCACATGCGCCGAACATCAGGATCCTGATTGTTGGAGCAGTTGGAGCAGGAAAATCCAGCTTCATAAACTCAGTAAATAATGTTTTCCAAGGACGAATCACCTGTGATGCTCTTACTGATTCAACAGCTGGATACTCGTTTACCAAAGTAGTAAGTACAATACTGTTTAAATATAAACTTTTACAAATAATTTTGTACTAACAAATAGTGATTTGATCAGGTCCTTGACAACCAAAGTCCTCTAATCCCCACCTCCTCTATTAAGTTGTAAATTTTGGGCCCCTGAGCAAGGCCCTTAGCCCTCAATTGTTTGCATTTTATTAGTCATCATTATAAGTCGCTTTGGACAAAAATATCTGCTAAAACTACATCACATTAAAGCTAAGTAATAATAAGAAATAATAAGAGACAATAAGAAATACCAAATGATGGATATGAAATTGTTTTTCAGTATAAAACATATAAAATTAAAGGAGATGATGGTTCCCCCTTGGCTTTTATCTTCAATGATATGATGGGACTTCAGGAAACATATGAGACACTTCATCAGGACATCATTGAAGCCTTAAAAGGTTTTGTCCAGGAGGGATACAAGGTAAGCAAATGTCAATGACATCCTGAAACAGATGGTTACATACGGCTGTGTTAAAAAGTAACTGCCCCCTTTTCAACTGCCCCTGCTATTCCATAATTGTCACACTGAGTTTATATTTTAACAAAACTGATACTACACACATTTTGTAAATGTTATTTTATTTATTTATAACCCAAAGCTACGGAGCCCCTTAGGGGTCACTAAGGAAAAAAAATATATAAATAGCAAAATACGTACCCTCGGTTTAGTAATCCGTACACACGGATTTGTAAACTGTACTCTTAGTTTTAAAGTCAGACCGCGGTCACGCTATCTGCGCTACAAGATTTACTGTGCGCCTAAACCCCGTTTTACGGTAATATATATATTGGCAACAAAAGCACATAACATGGTAAAATTATGCAAATAGGTCATTTTAAAATTCCATTAAAACAAGTGGAATTATTGTTATAGACCAATCTGAAAGGTCTAATAAAATAAGCAAATCAAATTGTTATCAAAGTGCTCCACTTTTTTCTTTAAGAGCATGAACTCTTTTATTAATGAAATACATTTCAGACATTTTTATTGTAGTAATCTGGGGTGATGGGATAGCAAACTTATTAAAAAGTCAAATCAAAATGTTATCAAATGCCACCCCCACAATCACAAAGAACACTAGTACTCATCTTGTGATTTTGAGATTATTTTACCTTAGGAATTTAGAATAATAGGATTGCAAACCAACGTAAAGTGAAATGTACAGTATAAATGTCTGAGCCTCATAAAAACAGTAAGTAGAAGTAGAAGTATTCTTCAAGAGTGTGATGGGGTGATTTGATAATAATTTGATTTGCTTATTTAATTAGACCTTTAAAATTGGTCTATAGCAATTCGACTTGTTTTAATGGAATTTTAAAATTATCCATTTGCATAATTTTACCATGTTATGTGCTTATGTTGTCAAAATACAGTGGGGTCAAAAAGTATTTAGTCAGCCACTGATTGTGCAGGTTCTCCTACTTAGAAAGATGAGAGAGGTCTGTAATTTTCATCATAGGTACACTTCAACTATGAGAGACAAAATGAGGGAAAAAAATCCAGGAAATCACATTGTAGGATTTTTAAAGAATTTTTTTGTAAATGATGGTGGAAAATAAGTATTTGGTCAATAACAAAAGTTCAACTCAATACTTTGTAACATGACCTTTGTTGGCAATGACAGAGGTGAAACGTTTCCTGTAAGTCTTCACCAGGTTTGCACACACTGTAGCTGGTATTTTGGCCCATTCCTCCATGCAGATCTCCTCTAGAGCAGTGATGTTTTGGGGCAACACGGACTCCACAAATTTTCTATGGGGTTGAGGTCTGGAGACTGGCTAGGCCACTCCAGGATCTTGAAATGCTTTTTACGGAGCCACTCCTTCGTTGCCCGAGTGGTGTGTTTGGGATCATCGTCATGCTGGAAGACCCAGCCACGTTCCATCTTCAATGCTCTCACTGATGGAAGGAGGTTTTGGCTTAAAATCTCACGATACATGGCCCCGTTCATTCTTCCCTTAACACGGATCAGTCGTCCTGTCCCCTTTGCAGAAAAACAGCCCCAAAGCATGATGTTTCCACCCCATGCTTCACAGTAGGTATGGTGTTCTTGGGTTCTTCTTCTTCCTCCAAACACGACGAGTTGAGTTTTTACCAAAAAGTTCCATTTTGGTTTCATCTGACCACATGATATTCTCCCAATCCTCTTCTGGATCATCCATATGCTCTCTGGCAAACATCAGATGGGCCTGGACATGTACTGGCTTAAGCAGGGGGACACGCCTGGCACTGCAGGATTTGAGTCCCTCTCGGCGTAGTGTGTTACTGATGGTAGCCTTTGTTACTTTGGTCCCAGCTCTCTGCAGGTCATTCATCAGGTCCCTCCGTGTAGTTCTGGGATTTTTGCTCACCTTTCTCATGATCATTTTGACCCCACGGGATGAGACCTTGACCCCAAGGGAGATTATCAATGGTCTTGTATGTCTTCCATTTTCTTACAATTGCTCCCACAGTTGATTTATTCACACCAACCTGCTTGCCTATTGTAGATTCACTCTTCCCAGCCTGGTGCAGGTCTACAATTTTCTTCCTGGTGTCCCTCGACAGCTCTTTGGTCTTGGCCATGGTTGAGTTTGGAGTCTGACTGTTTGAGGCTGTGGACAGGTGTCTTTTATACAGATAACGAGGTCAAACAGGTGCCATTAATACAGGTAACGAGTGGAGGACAGAAGAGCTTCTTAAAGAAGAAGTTACAGGTCTGTGAGAGCCAGAAATCTTCCTTGTTTGTTATTGACCAAATACTTATTTTCCACCATAATTTACAAATAAATTCTTAAAAAATCCTACAATGTGATTTCCTGGATTTTTTTTTTCTCATTTTGTCTCTCATAGTTGAAGTGTAGCTATGATGAAAATTACAGACCTCTCTCATCTTTCTAAGTAGGAGAACTTGCACAATCAGTGGCTGACTAAATACTTTTTGACCCCACTGTATAAACAAAAGGATGTATAACAAATAGGTAGGAAAGTGATTTTTAAAAATGAAAAAAAAAAATAACAGAGAAGGTCTGAATTTCCAACTTTTTAGATCTACATATAGGTTGTAACTTTTCTTTCTGGCACATTTTTGTGCATCAGAGCTGGGTTTTGTATATTAAGATAAAAGTAAAGAGATGCTTTATCCTCTTCAATGCTTCGCAACTGTATTACCGTAAAACGGGGTTTAGGCGCACAGTAAAACTTGTAGCGCAGATAGCGTGACCGCGGTCGGATTTTAAAACTAAGAGTACAGTTTACAGATTACTAAACCGAGGGTACGGATTACTAAACCGAGGGTACGGTTTACTAAACCGAGGGTACGGTTTACTAAACCGAGGGTACGGTTTACTAAACCGAGGGTACGGATTACTAAACCGAGGGTACGGTTTACTAAACCGAGGGTACGGATTACTAAACCGAGGGTACGGATTACTAAACCGAGGGTACGGATTACTAAACCGTGGGTACGGATTACTAAACCGTGGGTACGGATTACTAAACCGTGGGTACGGATTACTAAACCGTGGGTACGGATTACTAAACCGAGGGTACGGATTACTAAACCGAGGGTACGGATTACTAAACCATGCGTACGGATTACTAAACCGAGGGTACGGATTACTAAACCATGCGTACGGTTTACTAAACCGAGGGTACGGATTACTAAACCGAGGGTACGGTTTACTAAACCGAGGGTACGGTTTACTAAACCGAGGGTACGGTTTACTAAACCGAGGGTACGGATTACGAAACCATGCGTACGGTTTACTAAACCGAGGGTACGGATTATTAAACCGAGGGTACGGTTTACTAAACCGAGGGTACGGATTACTAAACCGAGGGTACGGTTTACTAAACCGAGGGTACGGATTACTAAACCGAGGGTACGGATTACTAAACCGAGGGTACGGATAACTAAACCATGCGTACGGTTTACTAAACCATGCGTACGGTTTACTAAACCGAGGGTACGGATTACTAAACCGAGGGTACGGATTACTAAACCGAGGGTACGGATTACTAAACCGAGGGTACGGATTACTAAACTATGCGTACGGTTTACTAAACCGAGGGTACGGATTACTAAACAGAGGGTACGGATTACTAAACCGAGGGTACGGATTACTAAACCATGCGTACGGTTTACTAAAACATGCGTACGGTTTACTAAACAGAGGGTACGGTTTACTAAACCGAGGGTACGGATGACTAAACCGGGGGTACGGATTACTAAACCGAAGGTACGGGTTACTAAACCGAGGGTACGGATTACTAAACCGAGGGTACGGTTTACTAAACCGAGGGTACGGATTACTAAACCGAGGGTACGGATTACTAAACCGAGGGTACGGATTACTAAACCGTGGGTACGGATAACTAAACCGTGGGTACGGATTACTAAACCGTGGGTACGGATTACTAAACCGAGGGTACGGATTACTAAACCGAGGGTACGGATTACTAAACCGTGGGTACGGATTACTAAACCGAGGGTACGGATTACTAAACCGAGGGTACGGATTACTAAACCATGCGTACGGTTTACTAAACCGAGGGTACGGATTACTAAACCGAGGGTACGGTTTACTAAACCGAGGGTACGGTTTACTAAACCGAGGGTACGGATTACTAAACCGAGGGTACGGATTACTAAACCGAGGGTACGGATTACTAAACCGAGGGTACGGATTACTAAACCGAGGGTACGGATTACTAAACAGAGGGTACGGATTACTAAACCGAGGGTACGGATTACTAAACCGAGGGTACGGATTACTAAACCGAGGGTACGGATTACTAAACCGAGGGTACGGTTTACTAAACCGAGGGTACGGATTACTAAACCGAGGGTACGGTTTACTAAACCGAGGGTACGGATTACTAAACCGAGGGTACGGTTTACTAAACCGAGGGTACGGATTACTAAACCGAGGGTACGTATTACTAAACCGTGGGTACGGATTACTAAACCGAGGGTACGGATTACTAAACCGAGAGTACGGTTTACTAAACCGAGGGTACGGATTACTAAACCGAGGGTACGGATTACGAAACCATGCGTACGGTTTACTAAACCGAGGGTACGGTTTACTAAACCGAGGGTACGGATTACTAAACCGAGGGTACGGATTACTAAACCGAGGGTACGGATTACTAAACCGAGGGTACGGATTACTAAACCATGCGTACGGTTTACTAAACCGAGGGTACGGATTACTAAACCGAGGGTACGGATTACTAAACCGAGGGTACGGATTACTAAACCATGCGTACGGTTTACTAAACCGAGGGTACGGATTACTAAACCGAGGGTACGGATTACTAAACCGAGGGTACGGATTACTAAACCATGCGTACGGTTTACTAAACCGAGGGTACGGATTACTAAACCGAGGGTACGGTTTACTAAACCGAGGGTACGGTTTACTAAACCGAGGGTACGGATTACGAAACCATGCGTACGGTTTACTAAACCGAGGGTACGGATTATTAAACCGAGGGTACGGTTTACTAAACCGAGGGTACGGATTACTAAACCGAGGGTACGGTTTACTAAACCGAGGGTACGGATTACTAAACCGAGGGTACGGATTACTAAACCGAGGGTACGGATTACTAAACCGAGGGTACGGATTACTAAACCGAGGGTACGGATTACTAAACCGAGGGTACGGATTACTAAACTATGCGTACGGTTTACTAAACCGAGGGTACGGATTACTAAACCGAGGGTACGGATTACTAAACCATGCGTACGGTTTACTAAACCGAGGGTACGGATTACTAAACCGAGGGTACGGTTTACTAAACCGTGGGTACGGATTACTAAACCGAGGGTACGGATTACTAAACCGAGAGTACGGTTTACTAAACCGAGGGTACGGATTACTAAACCGAGGGTACGGATTACTAAACCGAGAGTACGGTTTACTAAACCGAGGGTACGGATTACTAAACCGAGGGTACGGATTACTAAACCGAGGGTACGGTTTACTAAACCGAGGGTACGGATTACTAAACCGAGGGTACGGTATACTAAACCGAGGGTACGGATTACTAAACCGAGGGTACGGATTACTAAACCGTGGGTACGGATAACTAAACCGTGGGTACGGATTACTAAACCGTGGGTACGGATTACTAAACCGAGGGTACGGATTACTAAACCGAGGGTACGGATTACTAAACCGTGGGTACGGATTACTAAACCGAGGGTACGGATTACTAAACCGAGGGTACGGATTACTAAACCGAGGGTACGGATTACTAAACCATGCGTACGGTTTACTAAACCGAGGGTACGGATTACTAAACCGAGGGTACGGTTTACTAAACCGAGGGTACGGATTACTAAACCGAGGGTACGGATTACTAAACCGAGGGTACGGATTACTAAACCGAGGGTACGGATTACTAAACCGAGGGTACGGATTACTAAACCGAGGGTACGGTTTACTAAACCGAGGGTACGGATTACTAAACCGAGGGTACGGTTTACTAAACCGTGGGTACGGATTACTAAACCGAGGGTACGGATTACTAAACCGAGAGTACGGTTTACTAAACCGAGGGTACGGATTACTAAACCGAGGGTACGGATTACTAAACCGAGAGTACGGTTTACTAAACCGAGGGTACGGATTACTAAACCGAGGGTACGGATTACTAAACCATGCGTACGGTTTACTAAACCGAGGGTACGGATTACTAAACCATGCGTACGGTTTACTAAACCGAGGGTACGGATTACTAACCGAGGGTACGGATTACTAAACCGAGGGTACGGATTACTAAACCGAGGGTACGGATTACTAATCCGAGGGTACGGATTACTAAACCGAGGGTACGGATTACTAAACCGAGGGTACGGATTACTAAACCATGCGTACGGATTACTAAACCGAGGGTACGGATTACTAAACCATGCGTACGGTTTACTAAACCGAGGGTACGGATTACTAAACCGAGGGTACGGATTACTAAACAGAGGGTACGGATTACTAAACCGAGGGTACGGATTACTAAACAGAGGGTACGGATTACTAAACCGAGGGTACGGATTACTAAACCGAGGGTACGGATTACTAAACAGAGGGTACGGATTACTAAACCGAGGGTACGGATTACTAAACCGAGGGTACGGATTACTAAACCGAGGGTACGGATTACTAAACCGAGGGTACGGATTACTAAACCATGCGTACGGATTACTAAACCGAGGGTACGGATTACTAAACCATGCGTACGGTTTACTAAACCGAGGGTACGGATTACTAAACCATGCGTACGGATTACTAAACCGAGGGTACGGATTACTAAACCATGCGTACGGTTTACTAAACCGAGGGTACGGATTACTAAACCGAGGGTACGGTTTACTAAACCGAGGGTACGGATTACTAAACCGAGGGTACGGATTACTAAACCGAGGGTACGGATTACTAAACCGAGGGTACGGATTTTGCTCTTCACATATTTTTTTCCTTAGTGACCCCTAAGGGGCTCTGTACAAAGCTGTTCAACACATCACCTTTAGAAAAAGTCAGTCATTGCCCCTTGTTTGCTAAAGTTTATAAAAATGCATTGAGAAGCTGATTTAGAAGCAGTCAACTTAAAAATGTTAAGAAATAAAATCATTTTAAAAATATGATGTTTTAACTTATAGTTTAAAAAGTGGGTCAGAGCTGCCTCAGTAGAGAGGATTCCGATAAAATATTGAACTTATTAGGCAGATTATTTAGATGCTCTTGTAACGCTTTATGGGCTATGACGAACAAGAAGGGGGCGGACACACTCGCAGAGATGTATTAACCAAAGTTATTAAATAAAAACAAAACACCAAGACAAGAACAAGACTAAGACAAACAGGGCTAACATGGTTTAACAGAGGGTAACGGAACTAGATAGAACTAATCCTAAAGAACAAAAGGCTAAACAGACTAACAAGGAATAAACAGGGCTACAAGAACTAAACGGACACAAACAAAATTCAAGCTAATAAACAAAGGCTAAACCGGCTAAACAGAGGATATAAGAGCTAATGCACCGAGCTAACGCAGTGAGCTAGGCTAACAGACAAACACAAACAGACAAAAGCTAACACAAGGACTAAGGTACAGGCTATAACATAAAGGCTGACTGGGCTAAACAAGGATAACAGAAAGAAGCAGGTAAATGGACAGAAACACTACAAATCAAAAACAGTAGCAAGGAGCACGGAGCAAAGAGCATGGAACATGGAGCATGGAGCAAAGAGCATGGAACAAGGAGCAAAGAGCATGGAACAAGGAGCAAAGAGCATGAAACAAGGAGCATGGAGCAAAGAGCATGGAACAAGGAGCAAAGAGCATGAAACAAGGAGCAAAGAGCATGGAACAAGGAGCATGGAACAAGGAACAAGGAGCATGGAACAAGGAGCAAAGAGCATGGAACAAGGAGCATGGAACAAGGAACAAGGAGCATGGAACAAGGAGCAAAGAGCATGGAACAAGGAGCATGGAACAAGGAACAAGGAGCATGGAACAAGGAGCATGGAACAAGGAGCAAAGAGCATGGAACAAGGAGCAAGGAGCAAGGAGCAAGGAGCATGGAGCATGGAGCATGGAGCATGGAGCATGGAGCATGGAACAAGGAACAAGGAGCAAGGAACAAGGAGCATGGAACAAGGAGAAATATAAGCCCTCTTATATTCCCTCAGATGAGCGGCAGCTGGAGCTAATTGGCCGAGGGGGCCAATGGAAAAAGGGGGTGTTGGCTCAGGGCTGGGAGTGAGAGAAGGGTGTGGCACACAGACACAGTACACTTGCTCTGTGAACTCAAGAGCTCCAGGAGCATACACAGGCTGGAAATGTGACATCTCTACTTAGTGATTACTGCACCGATTACAACACAGCAGTTTTAGCTTACTAAGCTAACACAGTTGATTTAAATGGCCTGAGGCGACACAACTAACGTCTCCCTCCATGTACAGAAAATTGTTAAACTGTCCCTGACGAGCCTGAATTTACAAATAAACAACACTTATTAAATTCAATTGAAAATCAATAAGAATTTATTTACATTCTAAAAGAACTCCGTTTGTTGATCCATGTTCATCCATCATGTTTGTAGTTTTTTTGTGAGAAACGCTATGCCGCACTGAATGCTGGGATTGCCTTCAGCACTGAGGAGGTGTCGGACGCTCCCTCGTTATTCAGTCAGATTATCACTCAGAATTAAATCGCTTAAGTAGGAGTGTTTTCAGGTATCTAAGAATTTAGACACGCCCTCTTCTCAAGAGTGTAGGGTGACGTAAAATACGTCTTTGTAGAAAGATCACTAAGTTTTCAGACAGACCCGGTGTTTTACAAAGTATGTTCTAATTTACTTTAGATTTCCTTTTAATTAAATGATGTAAAGATTTGCAAATATGCAAAAACAGAAACAATTAGGAAGGGATTGATTACTTTTTATACCATGGTACAAAACAGTTGTTTATGTAACATCATTTCACAAATGTATTTTACATATTTAAAGGTGACTAATATTTATTTCCTCATTCAGTTTAATCCTGCATCCCCCCTGTCTGATAAAGACCACAGTTACAGAAGTGACCCGAGTCTTGAGCAGCAGACCTTCTGCCTGGTCTACGTTATGGAAGCAAACACTGTGTCAATAATGCACGATGAAGTCATTAAGCGGCTGAAACACATTCGTCTGGCCGCTGCAGATTTGGGTAAGTTTGTCAGTAATTAACATTGTCAGTAATTGTTTTTATGCAAGAATAACAAAGTCTTTTAAATGCACATTAAATATTGACACTTTATTTAAAGGTTACCTATACAGTGTACTCATGAGCATTTAACAGAGCTAGATATATTAAGAAAAGTGCAGAAAGTGCATCTCTTACAATGCATGCCGATTTTGTGACCCGCAAAGTGACCGCATACCGCCACTAGATGACAGTGTTTCTACATCAGTGTTTAACTCAGGCGGTTTTCCAACAAGTGATGCTGAGAAATATTTACAATTAAGCATGAAATGTTCAAGAAAAGAAAATTGAAGCAGAAGGAGAAAATTTTAGGAAAGATGTGAAAGTAAAAACAAGTTTGTGCTTCGGGAAGAGAAACCGGTTCTTCTCTTGTGTTATGAGGCGTGTTTGTGGTAAAGGAGGCAGTGGCGCTGTCAAGTGCCCCCCCCCCTGCTTCTTTCTCATGTATTTCATTAGGTGCTGTCCACTTCTGTCAATAATGTATATTTTTTTTACAATAGTTCATGTAAAAATAAAAATGCAGGCAGCCAACCGCCATCGCTGTACCACACTCTAAACACCCACCACCCTCCAACGCCCCCCCCCCCCCCCCTCCCGACGCCCTGCCTCGATGCTGCACGGTGTACCTGTGCAGGTGAGTTCACAGAGTGCAGCTGCTAGTCACGGTCTCGTTTCTCTGGTGCATCAGTGAAAGCTGAGAGACCATTAAACTGATAACGGGCAAGTCATACAATACTGACCTAGTAAAAACTGTATCTACTCTGAGTCTGTAAACTGTTCATTTTTTACTGTGTCGAATTACTTAGATCACCGCGTTAGTCACCGCGTTAGCGGTCCAGCTGCTACTATCAGTCACTGTGCTGTGCAATTTGCAGACAATGAAGAGAAAGTCCACAGACAATCTCTTCTTAAAAGTCTTCTTATAAAAAGTTCAATAAAGCTGTATTACAAATAATTGGAGGCCTTTTGTGATGTTTTTAAACTTCAGCATTCTTGTTTTCAGTAAATTATTTGTTCTTTACCATTAATGTACTCTCTCAAATAAATGAAAAGTGTATATTTGTCCTTTTAAGAAATAGGTTAACTTGCCTAAAAGAACAATGAATCACCCAATATATGTACAGATACATTACACAATAAAACAAATCTAATTGTACCGTATTAGTCTATGCACATCAGATTAGTCGTAACTAGTCTGTATACTACAGTAACAGACTTCCTGAAATATAGTTATGGTTTTTCATTTTGATGTGCCACCCCAAGATTTTCAGTGGCCCGGTCTGGCCACCCCTACGAAACATTTCTGGGTGCGCCATTGAAAGAAGGACAATATAAATGTAAATCTTCTTTTTCTTGTTCCTCAGCCTTTGTCCGGTTTTCAGTTACGGGGTCGGCATTTCTGGCTTCTTCCCGTTAGGGGTTACCGGCGGGATTTGGCACAGTTTTATGCCGGATGCCCTTTCTGACACGACCCTCCCTATTTATCCGGGCTTGGAACCAGCACTACAATGCACTGGTTTGTGCATCCTAGTAGCCGGGTACCTATAGGACAATTCAGTGTCTCCAATTAGCCTAGCGGCATGTCTTTGGACTGTGGGAGGAAACCGGAGCAGCCGGAGGAAACCCACACAGACACGGGGAGAACATGCAAACTCAGCACAGAAAGGACCCGGACCGCCCCACCCGGGGATCGAACTCAGGACCTTCTCACTGTGAAGCAACAGTGCTACCCACAGAGCCACCGTGCCGCCCGACAATATAAATGTAAATATACAGAATAAATTTGGTATTTTGACACCAAACACAGAAATTAGCCTCCAAGAAAAACAACAAATTGTCCAAGACGACGTAAAAGGCGACTGCAATCACAGCAGGATACGTTACAATCGGCCCTTTGAGGGCCACCATGATGCAGATGTGGCTCTCTGTGAAAATGAGTTTGACATTTAGATCTAGAGGTTTTTACATCAGCAAATAAATATGAACCAGCAGGTTTTCAAAACAACCCAAAATAACCTCACAAAAAAGATTAAATACTTTTTATTTGTTGGAGCCCTTTAAATAAAATAAAAGTTACCAATTGTTTTTCATGTTGTCCAGACATGCCTCAGGTGATCATCATGACGAAACCAGATGAAGTCTGTCCACTGGTTAAGAAAGACATAAGGAAGATCTACACAAGCAAGAAAATCAAGGCAAAGGTATTTTAAGTCATTCATTTAAAATTATTTCCTTTTTCATTTTTAGCCTTTATTACCAGAGGTGCCAGTGGCGGCACGGTGGCTTAGTGGGTAGCACTGTCGCCTCACAACAAGAAGGTCCTGGGTTCAATCCCCAGGTGGGGCGGTCCGGGTCCTTTCTGTGCGGAGTTTGCATGTTCTCCCCGTGTCCGCGTGGGTTTCCTCCGGGTACTCCGGTTTCCTCCCACAGTCCAAAAACATGCCACCAGGTTAATTGGAAACACTAAATTGTCCTATAGATACCTAGCCGCTAGATGCACTAGTGCATTGTAGTGCCGGTCCCAAGCCCCGATAAATTAGGGAGGGTTGCATCAGGAAGGGCATCCGGCGTAAAAATTGTGCCAAATCAATGAGCGATCATGAGGATGACTCGCTGTGGCGACCCCTGAAAAAGGGAAAAAGCCGAAAGAAGAAGAAGAAGATTACAAAGGGTGCCAGTAATTTTGGAGCTGACTGTAATGTTGTGTTTTCTATTTCTTTCTCCAGATGGAGGAGTGCAGGAATCTGGTGGGTGTTCCCATGAATCACATCTTTCCTGTGAAGAACTACCATGAGGAAGTGGACACAAAGGATGACATGGATTTTCTGATCCTCAAAGCGCTCGATCAGATCGTGAACATCGCCAACGATGCACAGCAGAGAAAAGCCCCCAGTCATAAACCTGAGTGAGGACTCTTGAGATGCTAATGTTGTAGCAAGCATTTATTAAATCTCTTTTTTGTTTGGTGTTTGTTGATATATTATATGACAGACAGTATAAACAGTTGGAGTAAATAAAATGCTTTACTAGTTTTCATGATGCCTACATATGATGTTAAACAGATGTTGTGGATGTTGTATTATATATAATTGTATTATATACAATATTGTTAAAATACTTGTCAAGGTAGGATCATCCTTCTTAATAAAAAAAAGTTATACACATAATGGGTAATAAATAATTCTACAGGACCATCTGGATGTGTTTTTTTTTTTTAGTTTTTTAGTTTTTAGTTAAGTACAGTTAAGGTAAATGTTTACACGATGTTGTACAGTACATATGTATGGATGGCATCTTACTGATTCCCTCAGCTGTTCTTTGTGCAATTGTAAAAATTACAGCAACATTATTATCAGGCAGCAGCCTATTACGCTGACTAACTAGTGCAGACAGCTTCAGCTCACAAGTTCGAATCTCTGTAGTGCTACCATCCTGGCCGGGCATCCAGTTGCCACACTTTCCCTCTCAGTGCCCTCTCGGCACAAGTGGTGGGGGAGTTCAGTATGTGACATGGCTTTGTGTGGAACTTGACGCTGGTTGGTGTGGAGGTGATGCAATCAGCAAAAGAATTGCAATAGGAAATTAGAAATGACTAAAATGGAAAAGAAAAGGGGCCTACAAAAAATACAGAAATACAAATACAATAAACATTTTTGGGGGGTTAACATGGGTCCTGTTCCATCTGGTAAAAAGCTGACTAAGCATTCTATAATAAGAGCATCATATAAAATAAGCTGGTGGGAGTGTAAGGGTGCGGGGATGCTTTGCAGCTTTAGGACCTGGGAGACTACCAGAAAATCTGGATGGAAAATATCCCGTCCTACCATAAGCGTTATGTTTGAAGCACAAATCAGATGTACTTTAGAACAGCAAAATACGCTAAAATACGCTAGCAAACCAAATTTCGAATACATTGTTTGGCTGTTGTTCATACAGGGAGGGAGCCGGATAGGGACCTCATAACTGGTGCAATTATGACCTCTGCTGTCTGGCTGATGGCGTCTGCACAGAGTCAAGGGATAACGCTGATCAGGGTGTGGCTCTTCATGCACAAAGCTGATCACATATGAACTCGCCTCATGCAGGTGAAAAGATACAGTCGGCTACTGCGCACATGTCGGAGGGGTCGTGTTCGCTCTCCTCAATCAGGGCACGGGGTCAGCACCAGTAGAGAGGAGGCATAACACAACTGGGTAAAAATGGATCAAAATTGGGGGAAAAAATCATTAAAGTAAAAAAAAAGCAGGTTTCTGAGTGGCCTAGTCAAAATATTGACTTAGACGATATTATAAGCACTGTATAATTGTTGTTAAGCTTTGTGCTCTTCTGTGATTAGATTAGATGTTTTGCACCCAGTAAACAACAGCGCTGTTGTTCAGCTGAGAAGAGTCGGATCTGTTTTTAAATCAGGGTATTTCCTGTAAACTGTTTACTGTTTTATCTTTAATGGAGTATGTTACTGTTATATGTAATTCACTTTTACTTTTAATTCAAGATAAATGCTGTTAACCTTCAGTTAAACCTTTATAACCTGTGTGAGGGTGTGTGTGTGTGTGTGTGAAGGTGTGTGTGTGTGTGTGTGTGTGCGTGTGAAGGTGTGTGTGTGTGTGTGTGAGGGTGTGTGTGTGTGTGTGTGTGTGTGTGTGTGTGTGTGTGTGTGTGTGTGTGGTTGCTCAATATCTAAGAGTATTAAACAAAAAACAAACAACTTTGTAAGATCTAAACATCCTGAAGTAGTCTTGTTGCCTAGTGGTTAATGAACTAGTAATCAGAAGGTCGCTTGTTCAAGCCCCACCACTTCCAGGTTGCTGCTGTTGGGCCCTTGAGCAAGGCCCTTAATCCTCAATTGTCTCAGACAGTATACTGTCACAATACTGTAAGTCACTTTGGATAAACACAACTGCTAAATGCTGAGAATGTAAATATATATATAAACAAATTCATGCTTCCAGTTTAAAGTTTTAACATTTAATCTTTTATGTAAATCATGTGTCTGTATGTTATTTTACATTCCTTTTACATTAAAGCTACAGAGCTTTTACAGAGCTGAGACATGAAGCAAATTCAGTAGTATTAAGAACCCTTGACGTATTATATACACTTTATTGTGTTGTGAACGTCTTTTACAATGGATATAATTACCATTTTGACAACCAATCTAGGGTTGGTACTGGTACATCACAGTTAAAACATCATATCAATAATTCTTCCTCATTATTAGCGACCTGATTTTAAATTGTGATTTTACTATGGAGCTGAATCAGGTTCACTTTCATGTTACAAGAAATGAAATAACTTGTATAAACATGTATAAACAATGTTGTTGACAGTTTTTTGTGCTGTTGGTGAGGGTGTGGTACAGTGAAATGGTGCCACTAGAATGAGGGTGGTTCCAGATCCAGGTTTGACCCTATAAAAAGAGTAACACAGAGACACACAGGGAGCTTTTCTGCACAAGGTCTGCACATCCTGATACTGTGAGTATTTTTTTTGTACTAATTACACTTATAATATTATAGTATATTTATAGCTGACTGCACCCATGCTTCGTGTTGTTCTCTGCAAGGCAGCTGATAGGCACTTGTCCCTCCCCACCCATTCTATACTAGATGGTGGGGATTTCAGCTTTTGGAGAATAAAAAAAAAACTCTTTTAGTGAATTGTTAACTTCAGGATCAGTTCCGTCGGTGGGGCTATGTCCTGTGTTTTGGTCAGCAAGGGGGCACCGAGATGCAGATTGTGTAACGGTATGTGGGCTAGACGGACAGGAGGGGCGGACACACACGCAGAGATGAATAAACTGATATATTTTAACAACAAGACAAGACAGGTAACAACAAGACAATGGTACCCAAAACCAAACACAACCTATGCTAAGCTAAACAATAAACAAAAACTAGGCTAAACATCAAACAAAGAAGAATGCTAAACTAACTAAAGTTAAACTAATCTAAACATACATGGACTAAGCTAAACAGACACAAAAGAGCTACTTGAACAAAACCCTACAAAAACTAAACATAGACAAACAAAACTAATGCTAATAAACAAAGGCTAACTAACAGAGCTAACAAACAAAGGGCTAAATGCTAAACACACTAAACAGGGTAAACAGACTTAACAAGACTAAACAGACTAAACACAAGACAGAGCTTACACAGAAACAAAAGAACAGAGTTACCAGGAGCAAATGAACAGAGTTACCAGGAGCAAACGAACAGAGTTACCAGGAGCAAACGAACAGAGTTACCAGGAGCAAACGAACAGAGTTACCAGGAGCAAACGAACAGAGTTACCAGGAGCAAACGAACAGAGTTACCAGAAGCAAACGAACAGAGTTACCAGGAGCAAACGAACAGAGTTACCAGGAGCAAACGAACAGTTACCAGGATCAAACGAACAGTTACCAGGAGCAAACGAACAGAGTTACCAGGAGCAAACGAACAGAGTTACCAGGAGCAAACGAACAGAGTTACCAGAAGCAAACGAACAGAGTTACCAGGAGCAAACGAACAGAGTTACCAGGAGCACACGAACAGAGTTACCAGGAGCAAACGAACAGAGTTACCAGGAGCAAACGAACAGAGTTACCAGGAGCAAACAAACAGAGTTACCAGGATCAAACGAACAGAGTTACCAGAAGCAAACGAACAGAGTTACCAGGATCAAATGAACAGAGTTACCAGGAGCACACAAACAGAGTTACCAGGAGCAAACGAACAGAGTTACCAGGATCAAACGAACAGAGTTACCAGGAGCAAACGAACAGAGTTACCAGGATCAAACGAACAGAGTTACCAGGAGCAAACGAACAGAGTTACCAGGAGCAAATGAACAGAGTTACCAGGAGCACACGAACAGAGTTACCAGGAGCAAACGAACAGAGTTACCAGGAGCAAACGAACAGAGTTACCAGGAGCAAAGGAACAGAGTTACCAGGAGCACACGAACAGAGTTACCAGGATCAAACGAACAGAGTTACCAGGAGCAAACGAACAGTTACCAGGAGCAAACGAACAGAGTTACCAGGAGCACACGAACAGTTACCAGGAGCAAACGAACAGAGTTACCAGGAGCACACGAACAGAGTTACCAGGAGCAAACGAACAGAGTTACCAGGATCAAACGAACAGAGTTACCAGAAGCAAACGAACAGAGTTACCAGGATCAAACGAACAGAGTTACCAGGAGCACACAAACAGAGTTACCAGGAGCAAACGAACAGAGTTACCAGGATCAAACGAACAGAGTTACCAGGAGCAATTGAACAGAGTTACCAGGATCAAATGAACAGAGTTACCAGGAGCAAACAAACAGAGTTACCAGGAGCAAACAAACAGAGTTACCAGGATCAAACGAACAGAGTTACCAGGAGCAAACGAACAGAGTTACCAGGAGCAAACGAACAGAGTTACCAGGAGCACACGAACAGAGTTACCAGGAGCAAACGAACAGACTTACCAGGAGCAAACAAACAGAGTTACCAGAAGCAAACGAACAGAGTTACAAAGAATAGTCTCCAACCAGCCTTCTTCTTCTTCTTCTTCTTCTTTTAGGTTAATGGCAGGTGGCAGTCCAACTAAAGGTGCATTACCGCCATCTACTATGTGTGTGAAATGAGATTTCTGGAAGTGACTTTTCTACTCAATGCTGCCCTCAAGTGGTTCATAACAATAGTAGTAATAATAATAATAATAATAATAATAATAATAACAATACTAATACTTGGGGCTGGGCGATATGGATCAAAAGTAATATCTCGATATATTTTAGCTGAATGGCAATATACGATATATATCTCGATATTTTTTCATCCCATAAGGTAATAACAACAAGACACTTTTGAGACAAAGCTACATGTTCCAAATTTTTTACAGGCACTTTTAGTAACATTCATGCTGGGGAAGCTTACATTTACATTTATACTGTGACAGTATATTGTCTAAGCAATTTATGGTTAAGGGTCTTGCTCAAGGGCCAAACAGTGTCAATCTGGCAGTGGTGGGGCTTGAACCAGCGACCTTTGGATTACTTGTCCAGTACCTTAACCGCTAGATCAGAACTGTCCCTCACACAGAAACTATTTTTCCTTAAAAAAAAACTATTTTAAGAAAAAGGTTTCTAACGTCTCGCCTGTCCTGTAATGTGAATTACAAATATATTGTCTGGCCCTTTAAGAATGTTAAGTGGACTATAGGGCGCAGGGAGCGAGTGTGTAGGGAAGATAACAGAAATTGACCGTTTCCGGCTGCGCTTGCGTGTTTTGCACTGAGCTTGTATGACATTAAAAGTAGCGTTCTCGTTAAACCCCACTCACATGTTTGGACTTTATACATTGTTTTACATCACCGTCGCCACAACATTACCATTTGGATTATTATTTTTTATACTGTATAGAACTCAGTTCTGTAATACAGTCAGAACTAATCGTTCATGTTACTGTGTACCTATTACGTTATTTAATGCATTTTATTCAGCGTTCTGCACTTTATTATTATTTAACAGCTTTATTTGTTGTTTAATTGCTGTTTGCTCCTTGTTTACTGTAGTGTTAGTTCGTGCAATTTTATTAATTTTTGGTTGTTTATTGGCCGACAACAAGAAATACTATAATAGAAGATAAATAAATAAATGACGTGTCGGACGTCGGGCGATCATCCAGTATAAACTAACATGATCACGTACAACATCCAGTACAGAAATCACTCCCCATAATGTTTGTTTTTTACAGATAGAGCAAATATATGCACATCACATATACAAACACACAAGTCAGAACAACAGGAGACGCACCGCTACGTTATTATTACTTTCTCAACACACGCATACACTGTTTATAAAGTAAATACATGCATGTCAGCGCGTGCATTTCCGTTTTCCAATACTGGTTTTTGAAACGAATAACGACTCGTTTTCTTGTTTTTCAACTTTGGGATTTGAAGTGAAAAACGAATGAGCAAAGGTACATGGAGCTGGGTGAGCTGGAACCTTTGGTCTGGATTTGTTTTCGGCATTCCCTACAGAATCCATTATTCTGCTGCTCATCTGACACTTCTCCACCACTGAATCCGAACCATCTCCAAATAACTGAGCCATTATTATTCTTTTTACTAACCAGCTCCTCCACCGTCTCCATGCTATCATGGAGTTTTACTTACAGAAATGTGTAATGATGGCAGAAGGAATCGGTGGTGGGGAGGGGGGAGTTGTGTTCAGTGAGGGTGAGGGAGGGGGGCGGGCAGGTGAACATGTGCAGACACTAACTGGGAGAAAGACGAACTGTCGGATCTAATTGGAACGCAACATCTATATCGATATACGCGATATTGTCTTATCTTATATCGCGTATGAAAATATATCGATATTTTATAAAATCTCGATATATCGCCCAGCCCTACTAATACTAATGATACACACAAAAAAAAAAAAAAAACACCTGCTTGTGTACTATACCCATCCCTGCCCCATAAGAAAGTAACCCCTTCATAGTGAAATCTTTGTGTCCCTTTTCCTTTAAAATATCAATGAATAGTGATCTTTGTGCAGAATGTTTTTTACAAATAAGTAATACATGTTCAGCAGTTTCCCTCTGTTGACAGTATTGACAAAGCCCTGTGTCGTGTTTTTTTATTAAGTGAAGAGAGGAATTTAACATTGTATGACCTATCCGGAGCTGAGTTAGTATAACTGCTTGTCTTTGATCATGTCCTCCACCTGTACCCGAACCTACTTTTGGCTGTATTGCAAATAGATGCCTTCCCCTGAATTCCTGTTCCCAGTCACCCTGCCATACCTTTCTCACGAATTGTTTAACAACCACTCTTGCCTCAGCCTTGCTAATTGGGATGTCAAAATCACATCTTGTTCGTTTTAGGCATTGTCTTGCAGCTACATCCACAATCTCGTTTCCGATTATTCCTACATGTGCTGGAACCCATAAGAATTTGACTGATATTAATTTCATATGTAATCTGAACAGTGTCTGATAAATTTCTATAATGAGATCTGGCCTACAAGTAGACTGCCCCGCTTTGTAAAGCGGACAAGGAATCTAAACAAATCACTATTCTCATTGGGCATACCTCTTCGGCCCATTGCAACGCCAGCAGAATGGCAACTATTTCAGTGGCAAACACCGAGAGATTACTTGTTAATCGTCTTTTGATAATTACTCGAAAGCCTGGGATATACACTGCTGCTGCTGTGGTTCCTGTAGTAGGATGCTTTGATCCATCCGTATATATCTGCAGAATATTATAGTATTTTTGTGCCAGATGATGTTGCACCAATACTGTAGCAGCTGGAATTTCTGAATTATTATACTGCTTTTCATGCAGTGTCAGGTCTACACTGGGTAATTCGAACATCCAAGGTGGTATCACTGACCTAGGCACTGTACAGCTGAATCTACAAGCCTGTAGTCCCATGTTGTCTGCTTCTTTACTGCTTAGGCACCCAAAGTTTCTAATAGGACTGTGGGGATGGTTACTGCAATCATGTAACGCTGGATGACTCTCATTTTGCCCCTTTAGGTTTATCCAATACATGGTTCCTACCCTGACCTGTATTGATCTATCCTGCAAAAAATCCATTACCCAGTTGTATAGCCTCCCTCCAATTCCTAGCTCGGACATATTAATTAGCAAACCCTCTTTCTACAGCATATCATAAGCTTTTTCTATATCAAAAAACACAGCAACTACAGCTTCTTTATAAATTTGTGCCTTCCGAATGTCAGATTCCAGACATAGTACTGAGTCCATAGTCATTCTTCCTTTACGAAATCCGCTCTGATATGGAGAAAAACTATTCTGCCGTTCTAGGTAATAAGATAGCCTCTCTGTTATCATCCGTCATAAGTTTACTTATATGGGAAGTCAATTAAATTGGTCTGTAACTACTTGCATCAGACAGGTCCTTCCCTGGCTTCCCTACTGGAACCACTGTAGCCAATTTCCAAGCAGAGGGAATCTGCCCTGAATTTTATTTTATTATAAAATTCCAAAACAACACCCAGTGATTTATCAGATAAATGTTTAAACATAGTATAACATATGCCATCTTTACCTGGAGATGTCTGACCAGATCTTGCTATTGCTTGTCTGAATTCGATTAATGTAAGATCACAATCTAATACACTATCCAACCCCTTTCTTTTATGTAACACTTCAGGATATTGTGCTACAACTCTTTCTCTGCAAGCCATCATTTCATTACTCAAGTTTGCATATCCATGAATCTTTACAAAAGATTGAGCCAAAACCTCTGCTTTGTCCATATCAGATACCGCCTCCCAGTCTCCCTGTTGTAATACTGGTATTGTCCCAGATTTTCTTATACCCCTCATTTTCCTAATCATATTCCATACCTCATTGACAGGGATGTCAGTTCCAATGCTACTACAGAAAGTCCTCCAATACTCTCTTTTAGCTGATTTTATAAGTTTTCTAACTCTAGCTTGGGCTTGTTTATATTTGATTAAATCTATTGGTGAAAGTGTTTTCCGCACCACACGCAAGGGTTTATTACGCTGCCTGACTGCTACAGAACACTCTGATGTCCACCAGGGCACTGCTGCCTTCTTACCATAATGTTTCTTTTCTGGAATGGTTTCTTCAGCAGACCTATATATCATATCACATAATTCCTTGTTACATTTCTCTACATCTGTTGACATTGACCAGTCCTTCAACCTCATCTCACATAGATCAGAGAATTTCGTCCAGTCCGCTTTATTAAAATTCCATCTGTATAAATATCCTCTCTGTTCTCTGATTACCTCAATTCCCAGTACACAAAATATAGGATAATGATCACTGCCTAAAGTGGTCCCCTGTAATACATCCCAAGTACTCTTTCCAGCCAAGTCAGGGAAAGCTAACGTTAAGTCAATTGCAGACTCTGAGTTATTTAATATATTAAATCTAGTTCCCCTACCATCATTTAAACATACCAATCCTTTTTCCATTATAAACTCTTCAATAGCTATGCTATACCCATTGCCATCCGTGCCAGAACTACCCCACAGCGTACTATGTGCATTGAAATCTCCACACCAAAATGCCTTACCCTGATATGTCCCTACCATTTTTACTAAAATATCTAATGATAGTTTTTTAACAAGGATTATATACATTAACGACTGTGAATTTCCCTTTCATGCCCCATATCTCCATCACTATAGACTCAAATTCTCAACTTATGTGAACAATTTTGTACCCAATTCCTTCTCTAATAAAAGTTGCTGTTCCGCCACCATTACCTTTTTGTCTATCTCTTCGGACAATTACATATCCTGATAAATTAAAATTTAACTGCAATCTAATATGTTTTTAAAAGTCTTTCTGTTTATTTTTATTTAACGCTATTTCGTGATTGTGAGCTTTATCTGCCTTGAAAAGCCAAGGGAGCCTCTCAAAAGTGCATAAAACCCGGTTATAGTTCTGTATTACCTAGTGACATGTACCATTCACCACAACTGTATTAAGTCCTACAGTACCGGTACAGTCAAATACATACCGTGTAAAAGAAATCTAAACGTACATTTTAATGTAATAAGCAATGTAAATTGCAATGAAAAATGTCTATATTTCATTCTTTATTATTATACTCATGCTGTAAGACTATTATGTAAAATAGTGAGTAGTCCAAGTGACATGGTAACTACTACAACCTTTTTTGTATGAAAATTTACGTTTCTACATTTATATTTAATTCTTTATTACTATACCCACACTGTAGAGCTTTTTTTCTGTAATTTAGAGGTAGTAGGTGGTGCATGTCACTACATTGCTTATTACATTAAAATGTAAGTTCATCATGTTTAGATTTCTTTTACACGGTATGTATTTGACTGTACCGGTACTGTAGGACTTAATACTTAATAGAGGCAGACTTCGTGGGAATTGGAAGACCCACTCCGAGGGACAGAAGTGACACCAACTGGACCAGCCAACAGGGAACAAATCACAGCAGAAACGCCCAGCGAAACCAACCATGCGGAAGAAGAGTCCAGAGGAGCCACCGGAACAAGAAGAAGAGAAAGGATTTGGTTAGACTAGGAGGGAAAAACATAAGCATATAGTTCGCAGACACGCAGATCATCCTTGAAAACACTAGTTAAGTACAACACACATAGTTTAGCTACAAAACGCAAGGGGTTAGCTCAGGATTGTGTACGATGTATATATGTTTGGTACTCTGCTATTTTTAGAAAAGATATTCTCTGTGTTTCATCGTTTAAATGTTTGTGCCGCTGCGGAAACAGGTAAGACCGACAGGGTAGAATCCATGGGACAGTAGGAGTCATGCAGAGAAACAGGAGCTATGGGCCCCTTCTGAATATCTGCAGCTCCGTCCGGTGGAGGACAACCTGAACGGACTTCCTGTAGAAGCTACGCACCCATTGTTTTTATTTTTTCTCGTTTTTGATTTCCTATTTTTTTTAATTGCTTTATTTTGTTTTCCTATTCTATTTTTTATTTTTATTTTTGTTTGTTTGTTTGTTTTAGGGTTAGGAGCTGTTGCGATAGGTACGGTTCCTTTAGTTTAACTGGTAGCCTTTTTATTTTTAGATACCTTTTATTGTAAAAATTCAGCCCAGTGGCCATGTAAGTCAGAAGGGGTTAAATTGGGGGGTTGCTGACAGCTATCCTTTTCTCCTGGAATCTAGAAACACCTAACCTAAAGTTAAAAGTTAATGTGAAAGCATTAAGATGCTTTCAAGGGGGGTTGTTAGGATTTTCGGAACATAAAAAAACGTAAATTTAATATGGGAAGTTTTCCGGCATTCACCCACGTGGTCTTTTGTTCAAAATGGCGCCGGCCATGTCCCCTTTGTTCAAAATGGCGCCGGCCATGCTCCCTTCCTGACTCCTACAGAGGGGGGGGGGGGGGCGGAGCCCTGGGCTTTTTAGCACACTTCATTGGCTCCACCAGCAGTAAAGGAGGAGGAGCCTAGCTTAGTTTAAAAAACCGGCGCGCTCAGACGCAGGCACTCTTTTTTCGGTGATCACCCAGATTACAGGAGAAAGGAGCGCCGATCGGCTTAGCTCTGACATATATTCACAGATCATTTTGTACACTTAATAAAGTGTTTTGAAGAGTACTTTCTGGAATTATCCGACTGCTTCTTCAGGGCCTCTCGACCAAAAGATTCGTCGTAACAATATATATATATATTGTTTACTTTTATAATTATTATTCTTACATGCAATTATATGTTATTTTCTATGTATAGTATTCATATAGCTGTCATTTTGGTTCACTTTTGTAATTGGTCTTATTTATAATATTCTGATTATTATTATTATACTACTTGCTGCAATTATCTTAATAAAATACTTTCTACTGCACAATCTGTAGTTAATCTGTAGCATAAATCTACTATTTTATCTATGAGGATGTGAAAGGAGAAGATAAAACGGTAAATAAATAGTATCGCAGTGTTTCGGGGGCTATTCCGGCCCAGTTATGGGAGAGTCGGCGGAGATCTGGCATCCGGATTTGGGCCAGTGTATTTGGCCCAATTCTGGGCAGTCATTCAAAAAGAGTCAGAGCCGACACGGGCTGCCGGTGTTACCGGAGTGTTATTGCAAGGTTGTCTAAAGTTTTCAATAATTTAAAGGTTAGTACAAGGTTCCCTTAAGGTTTCAATAATTTTAAGGTTACGGGAAGGTTAGGGGAACGTTCACAGAACTATAATGCACAACCAAACGGGAACGTTCTATTTCCGTAAAGAAAACTTTCCTGGGGAACCAAAGGGCAACCAAAATGATCCGTTCCCAGAACGTTCTGGGGAACCAAAAACTAACGTTCCCGGAACGTTCTGGGAACCAAAAATTGTTAGCTGGGTAAGTAGTTTTTCGGAGTATCTCAGATACTATCTGTACTTTGCTGGAGTAAAAAAGATTTCGTTAACTTTCACTTTTACTTTACAACATTTCCTAAAGTGGTTACAACAGCAAAAGTGTGAAAATGTTTTATACAGACTGTGTACAAGCAGCTAAATCATGTTTCAAGAAGTGAAATTCATTTTTACTTTCAGTTTACATAAAAAAACTGATGTGTGTGTGTGTGTGTGTGTTTGTGTGTGTGTGTGCATCTATAAAAGGAGTAACACTGAGAGCTTCTGCAGAAGACCTGCACATCCTTAAGCTGTGAGTACATTTACTTATTACATAACATTACATAACATTACATAAGTATATATATATATATATTTATTTTTTTATTTTTTTATTTTTGGATGAAAAAATGATACTGAATGAAGCAGGACAAAAAAAAGTAAAAAAAAAAAACTTTTTTTTTTTGCCTGTAATTGATGTATACTTGCTACACTAAATGATTTTAGATTCTTAAACACAATGTCACGTGGGAAGAAAGAGACACAAATGCAGAAGTAAAAATAAAGAATATTTTATTTTATTTAAATAAGGACAACGGAAAGGTAAACAGTTAACAAAAATAGAAGAAAAAAAAACCGATCGGAAACTCCGACGGAAGCTGATGACGCAGCTAAATGAAAAAATGCAAAAAGGGAACAAACGAAGAAAGCTGGACGCGAACCCGGGTCTACGCCGTGACAGCCGGGAGCGTTACCACTGCGCTAACGTAGCGCTGGAGAAACAAAAGCACGAGCGCGCCTTAAGCGCTCCGGTGAATGAGTGCGGGAGAAGACTTTCACAGAACGCTAGCCCCGATACTGCGGTAGGCTAGCGCGGGTTTCGATCGGCTGCCCTTAGCCTTAGATCGCGGGGCTGAGGTACGCCGATCTGAAACAAAAGAGCAAAAACAAGTAAGGTTAGACAGATACAGACATGCGGATTCGACCCTGGGAAATTGGCGAGATAACCGCGTACTCTACGGCGTCGCCACCCAGCGGTTACAGAATCCAATGATCAGCTTGACTAAAGGCTCTAACGCCGAAGCTACTACCAGCGCTGAATGACGGCGCTGAATGAAACCGCTAAAGCGAAATGCCAAGCGCATAAATAAACAGCAGTTCGAGGACTGCACGGCGTCGCACCACGCTGGTTCTAAGAAGGTAGGAAAGAAAACCCTAACTACCTCAACCTTGCGGTTTTACACACCCGGATGACCTAAAGCCACCAGGGGTACCACCTATGGCTACAAACGAAGCGTGGACGAGCTGCCACAACGAGAGAGAAAACAAACAAAAGGTGCGACACCCGCTGCTGAGTGGAGCTGGCTTAAGTAGGCCAGCCCCCAGCTGCGGGTGATCAGCCCTAATTGGCAGGCTTACTATAAGAAGCCTTTGTTTTCTGAGCTCTGTAAGACCTGTTTCGCTGGGAACCCGGGGCACGTTCACCAGCTACTACAGGCTTCCTAATAGAACCCCCTCCTCTAGGGACCGCTCCTGAGGTCCCAAGACCCGCAGCTCGGTTCCGTCGGAACTCGCGGATCAGTTCAGGGTCCAAGATCTGGCGAGCCGGTACCCATGAACGTTCCTCAGGGCCGTAACCCTCCCAATCCACCAGGTATTGGGTGCTACCCTGAACCTTCCTGCTATCTAGCAGCCGGCGAACCGTGAAGGCAGGGGCACCCTGGATGATACGAGGGGCGGGAGGGTTGGGAGGGGGTGAAACTCCCCCGCACATAAATGGTCGGAGTTGGGAGACATGGAAGGTTGGATGCACTTTCATGCGGGGAGGAAGCTCCAACCTATACGTCACCGGGTTGATCCGCCTTACCACCTTGAATGGACCAATGTACTTGGGTGCCAACTTGTGAGGGGCACCTCGAACGGGAAGATCCCTCGTCGACACAAGTACGCGTTGGCCTGGCCGGAAGGTGAGAGCCGGCTGCCGCCTGCGGTCAGCATTGCGCTTCATGGAGCGCTGGGCGACCACCAGTGCCTGCCTTGCTTTGCGCCAGGCAGCGCGGCAGCGGCGGACATGAAGCTGTACAGACGGGACCGCAACCTGCTGCTCCTGCTCAGGAAAGAGCGGCGGAGGGTATCCGAACTGAGCCTCAAATGGTGACATGCCAATAGCCGAATGATGCAGGGTATTGTGAGCAAATTCTGCCCACATTAGTTTATCCGACCACGTGGTCGGATTCCCTGCCGTCAGGCACCTGAGCATCTTGCTCAGATCCTGGATCAGTCTCTCCGACTGCCCGTTAGACTCCGGGTGATACCCGGAGGATAAGCTGGCCTTGGCGCCAATGAGTTGGCAGAAGGCCCGCCAGCACTGGCTCACAAACTGTGGACCCCGGTCAGACACAATGTCTGATGGGACCCCATGTGCTCTCACCACATGATCCAGAATGATTTGCGCAGTACCCATAGCGGATGGAAGCTTGGGCAGTGGAACGAACCGGCAAGACTTGGTGAACCGGTCGATAATCACCAATACCGCCGTGAACCCCCTGGATTTTGGCAAGCCTGTGACAAAGTCCAGGGCAATGTGGGACCACGGTCTAGCAGGTATTGGCAACGGATGGAGAAGCCCCCGCGGGCGTTCTCTGGGACTCTTGTTCAGAGCACACACAGAGCAGGCACGGACCAAGTCACGCACCTGGTTCTCCATCCCCGGCCACCAAAATCTTCGGCGCAGCAAGACCAGGGACTTAGTCACACCTGGGTGCGCCGCAAAATGGGAAGCATGAGCCCACTCGAAGACCTGACGCCGTACGGATGAAGGTATGTACAGCTTGTCAGGAGGTCCCCCACCGGGGTCGGGTTCGGCCCTTTGGGCATCCCGAATGACCTTTGATATGCCCCATGTGATTGGGGCCACTATCTGGGTCGAGGGGATCACAGGATCAGGTCCGGTCTCCGGCCTAGTTGGTTCCCACTGTCTAGACAGAGCGTCCGGTTTAACGTTCTTGGACCCCGGTCTATAAGACAGTGTAAAGTTGAACCTTCCAAAAAATAAGGACCACCGGGCCTGACGAGAGTTCATCCTCTTAATTTGCTGGATGAACGACAGATTCTTGTGATCCGTCCAGACAAGAAAAGGATGTTTAGCCCCCTCGAGCCAGTGTCGCCACTCCTCTAATGCCAACTTGATGGCCAAGAGTTCCCTGTCTCCAACCGGGTAGTTCCGCTCGGCTGGAGTCAGGCGGTGCGAGAAGAAGGCACACGGATGCAGCTTCTTCCCTGGCCCCACTCTCTGGGACAAAACTGCCCCTGCCCCGACCTCGGAGGCGTCCACTTCGACAACGAATGGTTCCTCTGGGTCTGGCAACTGCAAGATAGGAGCAGTTGTCAAGAGTGTTTTTAGCTTGTCAAAAGCTTGTTGGGCCTGCACCGTCCATTGGAACGGAGCTTTGCCTGTGAGGTCCGTTAACGGGGCAGCGACTGAGCTAAAGTTCTTTATGAAACGCCGAAAAAAATTTGCAAAGCCTAAAAACCTTTGCACTTGGCGTAAAGAACTTGGAGTTGGCCAATTCTCCACAGCAGATACTTTAGCCGAGTCCATGCGCAGGGTGCCCTCGGAGACTATAAAGCCCAGGAACGAAACCGTGGGGGAGTGAAAGACGGACTTCTCCAGCTTGACAAACAGGTGGTTGTTGAGCAGGAGCTGGAGAACCCGTCGGACATGCCCTATATGTTCGTCGATGGACCGACTAAAGATAAGAATGTCGTCTAAGTAAACATAGACGAATTTACCAAGGGTCTCCCGCAAGACCTCATTGATAAATCTTTGGAAGACTGCGGGGGCATTCATTAATCCAAATGGCATCACCAAGTACTCATAGTGGCCAGTGGGCGTAATGAACGCAGTCTTCCACTCATCCCCCTGCCTGATCCGGATCAGATTGTACGCGCTGCGTAGATCGAGCTTGGAAAAAACAGATGCTCGCTGAAGGGCTTCGAAAGCCGTGGCCATCAGCGGCAGCGGGTACCGATCCTTGATCGTAATGGCATTCAGACCGCGATAGTCGATACAGGGGCGCAGGGTGCCGTCCTTCTTGTTCACAAAAAAGAACCCTGCCCCGGCTGGGGAGGAGGAAGGACGGATGAACCCCTGTTTGAGCGCCTCGCGCACATACTCCTCCATAGCCACCTTCTCAGGGCCGGAGAGCGAAAAAAGGCGCCCCCTAGGAGGAGTAGTGCCGGACAACAAGTTAATGGCGCAATCGAACGGTCTGTGGGGGGGCAAATCCTGCGCCCTGGACTTGCTAAAAACCTCCCGTAAATCATGGTACACAGGAGGAACAGCTGCCAAATCCGGGACCTCCATCTTGGGGTCGGTCGGAGCGGAACTCGTGCCAGCTTGCAGCAAGCACGAATCGCGACACCGCGTTCCCCAGATGAAGATTGATCCGGTGGCCCAGTCGATCTGGGGATTGTGTCTTTGCAGCCACGAATACCCCAAAACCACCTGGAGGTGAGGAACGTGAGTCACAAGAAAGGTGATCCGTTCCTCGTGGTTTTGCAGACGCAACGTGAGAGGTTTTGTCTGTTGGGTTATCGGGCTGCCCGTTACAGGTCGGCCATCCGCAGAATAGACCGACACTGGTGTGGCTAGCGGTTGGACCTCAATCCCCAGCCTGCGTACCAGAGTGCTGTCAATAAAATTCTCCACCGCACCTGAATCAACACAAACTCGAAGGTTTGTGTTTCCCAGACCCCAAGACAACCGGGCCTGCAGAAGTAGACCTTGGGCAGGGATGGTAATTTGGCTCGCTCCCGACTCCCTGGCACGAGAGCGGCCTAGTTGTTTACCGGTTGCCGGGGTCGAGAAAACGAACCCGATGCCGATGGGGCGTTGGCATGCGCTGAGCCCAACTGCATGGGTTCGGGATCCAGGACAGGTGGAGGAGATGTAGGAGGCGCCGGCGAGCGGGTGAACGGAGGATAGGTACCTCGTTCCCGAGCCCGCTGGCGAAGGCGGGTGTCAATAGATGTGGCCAGCGTATAGAAGGCCTTAAGGGTAGTTGGGGGGTCCCTAGTGGCCAGCTCGTCCTTCACTTTACCTGATAAGCCACGATGGAAGATGGCAGTAAGAGCCCCCTCGTCCCAACCACACTCCGCCGCTAGTGTTCTGAACTCGATTACATAGTCCGCGACTGACCGACCACCCTGGGTGAGCTCAAGTAGGCGTGGACCTACCTCGTGGCCCCCCGAAGGGTGGAAGAAGGTCTCCTTTAGGGCTTCCTTAAAGGAGCTTTCAGAAGAACATTCTGGAGCATTTTGTTCCCAGAGGGCGGTAGCCCATTCTAATGCTCGGCCAGTCAACAGGGATATAATGTAAGCAACCTTCGACCGCTCAGTGGGGTAACGAGAGGGTTGCAGCTCGAATGCTAGGGCACACTGGAGGAGGAAGCCACGGCACCTCCTAGCTTCTCCCGAATACCTTTCAGGAGGAGGGATAGGGGTGTCGCGGTTTCCACACACTCCGGAGTGGGTAGGAGAGTGGGCTGTGGAGTCCGGGCCGGTCCCTGAAGTTGGCAGCTGCTGGGTGAGCGCAACTACCCGCTGCGCCAACTCGTTCAGGGCCACCTCGTGCCTGCCTAACGCCACGCCTTGGTGACGTAGTACGTCAGCAAGGGGCGGTACTTCTGCTGCGTCCATGGAATGGTCGCACATTTCTGTCACGTGGGAAGAAAGGGACACAAATGCAGAAGTAAAAATAAAGAATATTTTATTTTATTTAAATAAGGACAACGGAAAGGTAAACAGTTAACAAAAAGAGAACAAAAAAAACCGATCGGAAACTCCGACGGAAGCTGATGACGCAGCTAAATGAAAAAATGCAAAAAGGGAACAAACGAAGAAAGCTGGACGCGAACCCGGGTCTACGCCGTGACAGCCGGGAGCGTTACCACTGCGCTAACGTAGCGCTGGAGAAACAAAAGCACGAGCGCGCCTTAAGCGCTCCGGTGAATGAGTGCGGGAGAAAACTTTCACAGAACGCTAGCCCCGATACTGCGGTAGGCTAGCGCGGATTTCGATCGGCTGCCCTTAGCCTTAGATCGCGGGGCTGAGGTACGCCGATCTGAAACAAAAGAGCAAAAACAAGTAAGGTTAGACAGATACAGACATGCGGATTCGACCCTGGGAAATTGGCGCGATAACCGCGTACTCTACGGCGTCACCACCCAGCGGTTACAGAATCCAATGATCAGCTTGACTAAAGGCTCTAACGCCGAAGCTACTACCAGCGCTGAATGACGGCGCTGAATGAAACCGCTAAAGCGAAATGCCAAGCGCATAAATAAACAGCAGTTCGAGGACTGCACGGCGTCGCACCACGCTGGTTCTAAGAAGGTAGGAAAGAAAACCCTAACTACCTCAACCTTGCGGTTTTACACACCCGGATGACCTAAAGCCACCAGGGGTACCACCTATGGCTACAAACGAAGCGTGGACGAGCTGCCACAACGAGAGAGAAAACAAACAAAAGGTGCGACACCCGCTGCTGAGTGGAGCTGGCTTAAGTAGGCCAGCCCCCAGCTGCGGGTGATCAGCCCTAATTGGGAGGCTTACTATAAGAAGCCTTTGTTTTCTGAGCTCTGTAAGACCTGTTTCGCTGGGAACCCGGGGCACGTTCACCAGCTACTACAGGCTTCCTAATACACAACATGTTTTTTATTTATTTATTTTATTTCATTATTAGGATTTTAACTTCATGTTTTTAGACACTTTAGTTACATTGATGACAGAAACGGTAGTTATTCGTTACACAAGAATCAGTTCACAAGTTTAATATCGAACACAGTCATGGACAATTTTGTGTCTCCAATCACCTCACTTGCACATCTTTGTACTGTGGGAGGAAACCCACGCAGACACGGGGAGAACATGCAAACTCCACACAGAAAGGACCCGGACCACCCCACCTTGGGATCAAACCCAGGACCCAGGACAGTGCTACCCACTGAGCCAGCATGTCGCCCAAAATGATATGATGTGAACCTGAGTAAAAACAGCATATTATTTGAAAAGCATTACTTTAATTTAATCAACATGCACCCTTTAATAAATGTTACTGGTATTAGTTCTCCAGTTAGTTTAGCCAATTGAACACTTGTCCAGTAGAATATAAATCTCACTTAAGCAGTCAGGAATTATGGGTGAAAAATTACAATGGACCACAAACACCCTTAAAAATAAAATGCTGCGCGGACTAATAAGCTCTATATCCTGTTTTCTCTATTTATATTATCTTTAGTTTATTTTTTATGTTTTTGATAACATGATTATTCTTTACAATTTAAGCAATTTAGGTTTAGGGGCCTTGCTTAGGGGCCCAACATTGGCAAAGGGGGTGTGATGTTTGCTTTTTGGTAAACAAGAAAAGTTAAAGAACAACAGCTAATAGTTTAAAAAATATTTTTAAAAATGTTCCAAAAAATTTAAGTGCCCTGTCAGATGTTTAGAATCACCCTGACGTTTTCCCATGTATGACGCTCCTGTCAGAAGGTGCCAGGGAAAAAATTCAATATACATTATTGTAAGTTCTAGAACACCAGTGAACCTCACTGTGATGGTGGAGTCTTGGAACCGTCGTGAATCTACCAGCAAGCAAATTCACTTAGTCATTTAGTGAAAGCTCATCAAGGAAGTTTTACATATACATATTTATATATACATATATTTTACAGTATAAAACCCATCATATTAAAGGACACGATGGTTCCCCCTTGGCTTTCGTCTTCAATGATATTATGGGACTTGAGGAAAAATCTGAGACACTTGATCAGGACATCATTGAAGCCTTAAAAGGTTTTGTCCAGGAGGGATACAAGGTAAGCAAATGTCAATGACATCCTGAAACAGTTCTGCAGTAGTTAAACTAGACACAGTGGTTACATACAGCTGTGTTAAAAAGTAACTGCCCCCTTTTCAACTGCCCCTGCTATTCCATAATGAGTATATATTTTAACAAAACCTGATACTACACACATTTTGTAAATGTCATTTTATTTATTTATAACCCAAAGCTGTTCAACACATCACCTTTAGAAAAAGTCAGTCATTGCCCCCTTGTTTGCTAAAGTTTATAAAAATGTATTGAGAAGATTATTTAAAAGCAGTCAACTTAATGTTAAGAAATAAAATCATTTTAAAAATATGATGTTTTAACTTATAGTTTAAAAAGTGGGTCAGAGCTGCCTCAGTAGAGAGGATTTCGATAAAATATTGAACTTATTAGGCAGATTATTTCGACGCTCTTGTAACGCTTTATGGGCTATGACGAACAAGAAGGGAGCGGACACACTCGCAGAGATGTATTAACCAAAGTTATTAAATAAAAACAAAACACCAAGACAAGAACAAGACTAAGACAAACAGGGCTAACATGGTTTAACAGAGGGTAACGGAACTAGATAGAACTAATCCTAAAGAACAAAAGGCTAAACAGACTAACAAGGACTAAACAGGGCTACAAGGACTAAACGGAGACAAACTAAAATCAAGCTAATAAACAAAGGCTAAACCGGCTAAGCAGAGGATATCAGAGCTAACGCACCGAGCTAACGCACCAAGCTAGGCTAACAGACAAACACAAACAGACAAAGGCTAACTAAGGTACAGGCTATAACATAAAGGCTGACTGGGCTAAAACCAGGCTAAACAAGAATAACAGAAAGAAGCAGGTAAATGGACAGAAACACTACAAAACAAATAACAGTAGCAAGGAGCACGGAGCAAAGAGCAAAGAGCATGAAACAAGGAGCACGGAGCAAAGAGCATGGAACAAGGAAAACAAAGCAAAGAGCATGGAACTTAAATCAATATACAAAGTTCAGGAGTTCAGAAATACAAGGTTCTAGAAATACAAAATAGTCTCTGCTGATTCTGCCCCAGCTTCCCTCCTATATTCCCTCAGATGAGCGGCAGCTGGAGCTAATTGGCCGAGGGGGCCAATGGAAAAAGGGGGTGTTGGTTCAGGGCTGGGAGTGAGAGAAGGGTGTGGCACACAGACACAGTACACTTGCTCTGTGAACTCAAGAGCTCCAGGAGCATACACAGGCTGGAAATGTGACATCTCTACTTAGCGATTACTGCACTGATTACAACACAGCAGTTTTAGCTTACTAAGCTAACACAGTTGATTTAAATGGCCTGAGGCGACACAACTAACGTCTCCCTCCGTGTACAGAAAATTGTTAAACTGTCCCTGACGAGCCTGAATTTACAAATAAACAACACTTATTAAATTCAATTGAAAATCAACGAGAATTTATTTACATTCTAAAAGAACTCCGTTTGTTGATCCATGTTCATCCATCATGTTTGTAGTTTTTGTGAGAATAGTCATGCTGCACTGAATGCTGGGATTGCCTTCAGCACTGAGGAGGTGTCGGACGCTCCCTCGTTATTCAGTCAGATTATCACTCGATATTAAATCGCTTAAGTAGGAGTGTTTTCAGGTATCTAAGAATTTAGACACGCCCTCTTCTCAAGAGTGTAGGGTGACGTATAATATGTCTTTGTAGAAAGATCACTAATTTTTCAGACAGACCCAGTTTTACAAAGTATGTTCTAATTTACTTTAGGTTTCCTTTTAATTAAATGATGTAAAGATTTGCAAATATGCAAAAACAGAAACAATTAGGAAGGGATTGATTACTTTTTATACCATGGTACAAAACAGTTGTTTATGTAACATGATTTCACAAATGTATTTTACATATTTAAAGGTGACTAATATTTATTTCCTCATTCAGTTTAATCCTGCATCCCCCCTGACTAATAAAGACCACGGTTACAGAAGTCACCCGAGTCTTGAGCATGAGACTTTCTGCCTGGTCCACGTTATGGCAGCAAACAGTGTGTCAATGATGGATGATAAAGTCATTAAGCGGATGAAATTTATCCGTCTGGCCGCTGCAGATTTGGGTAAGTTTGTCAGTAATTAACATTGTCAGTAATTGTTTTTATGCAAGAATAACAAAGTCTTTTAAATGCACATTAAATATTGACATTTGGATGGTGATACTATTTGAAGGTTACATACACAGTGTACTCGTAAGCATTTAACAGAGCTAGATTTATTAAGCTATTATGATGAAGCTCATTATATGGCAGAGATTTTGTGCAGAATTCCTTTTAAAAACAAGACAAATCCCGCCACGTCATTTTATGTAGCCACAAGAGCTTAAAAAACGTACGACTGTCTCAAAATACACTGTAAAATCGTACAAAAACTGCATCTCCCACAATGCATGCCGATTTTGTGACCTGCAAAGGGACCGCATCCCGCCACTAGATGACAGTGTTTCTACATCAGCGTTTAACTGAGGCGGTTTTCCAACAAGTGATGCTGAGAAATATTTACAATTAATCACGCAATGTTCAAGAAGAGAAAACTGAAGCAGAAGGAGAAAATGTAATGAAAGATGGAAAGTGAAAACAACTGGTTCTTCTCTTGTGTTATGAGGTGTGTCTGTGGTAAAGGAGGCAGTGGCGCCATCAAGGGGGGGCACTGGGGGGGCCAAGGCCACCCTTACAAAATTGCTTGCCCCCCCACGGAGGAATAATATGCTTCTTTCTCATATATTTCATTAGGCGCTGTCCATTTCCGTCAATAATGTATATTTTTTTACAATAGTTCATGTAAAAATAAAAATGCGGGCAGCCAACCGCCATCGCTGTACCACACTCTGAACACCCACCACCCTCCAACAAAAATGATTTGTTCTTTACCTATTTAACGAACAATGAATCACCTAATATATATACAGATACATTACACAATAAAACAGGATTGTTGTTGTAAAGTAAAATTTAATTGTACTGTATTAGTCTATGCACATCAGATTATTAGTCGTAACTAGTCTGTATACTACAGTAACAGACTTTCTGAAATGTATGATTTTGTATGTATGGTTTTTCGTTTTGATGTGCCACCCCAAGATTTTCAGTGGCCCGGTCTGGCCACCCCTATGAAACATTTCTGGGGGCGCCATTGAAAGAAGGACAATATAAATGTAAATATACAGAATAAACTTGGCATTTTGACATCAAACACAAAATTTAGCCTCCAAGAAAAACAGCAAATTGTTTAAGACTTAAAAGGCGACTGCAATCACAGCAGGATACGTTACAATCTGCCCTTTGAGGGCCACCATGATGCAGATGTGGCCCTTGGTGAAAATGAGTCTGACACCCATGAACTAGAAGTTTTTACATCAGTATGATGTAAAATATGAACCAGCAGGTTTTCAAAACAACCCAAAATAAACTTACAAAAAACAACAATACTTTTTATTTGTAGGTGCCCTTTAAATTAAATAAAAGTTATCAATTGTTTTTCATGTTGTCCAGACATGCCTCAAGTGATCATCATGACAAAACCAGATGAAGCCTGTCCATTGGTTAAGAAAGACATAAGGAAGATCTACACAAGCAAGAAAATCAAGGCAAAGGTATTTTAAGTCATTCATTTAAAATAATTTCCTTTTTCATTTTTAGCCTTTATTACCAACAGTGCCAGTAATTTTGGAGCTGACTGTAATATTGTGTTTTCTATTTCTTTCTCCAGATGGAGGTGTGCAGGAATCTGGTGGGTGTTCCCATGAATCACATCTTCCCTGTGAAGAACTACCACGAGGAAGTGGACACGGACGACGACATGGATTTTCTGATCCTCAAAGCGCTTGATCAGATCGTGAACATCGCCAGCGATTCACAGCAGAGAAGAGCCCCCAGTCATAAACCTGAGTGAGGACTCTTGAGATGCTAATGTTGTAGCAAGCATTTGTTAAATCTCTTTTTTGTTTGGTGTTTGTTGAAATATTATATGACAGACAGTATAAACAGTTGGAGTAAGTAAAATGCTTAACTTTACTTTAGTTTTCATGATGCCTACATATGATGTTATACAGATGTTGTGGATGTTTATTAGTAAAATATTTTCTATGTCTAAAAAGTTTTTTCTTTCATTTTTGATGCATCTTTAACTCTATTATATACACTATGGTTAAAACACTAGAATTTTCAAGGTAGGCTCATCATTCTTAATAAAGAAAAGACATACATGTAATGGGTAATAAATAATCCTACAGGACCATCTGGATGTGTTTTTTTTACTGTATGCATGTACAGTTAAGGTAAATGTTTACATGATGTATGTATGGATGTATTGATGACATGACATGTTAATGATCTCTTCAGCTGTTCTTTGTGTGTGAGTAAAGATTTGCAATGGTAAAAATAAGGGCTCGCTCGATAACACTTTTTCATGTCTGCAACCGATACTGTAAACTGAGCATCTGCGATACCAATCTGATACCGTCTTTTCTCCTCTCAAACAACTAAGCAGTAATAATACACGTCTCAATGCACCATGGGTAAAGTAGCTATTTAAATAACAATGTTCAGACTGTAAAACAAATATTCTAAAGGAATGAATACAGAACCTACAACATCACACTTATACACAACTGCTGTTTTTATTTTCACTTTTACAGCATTTTTGGTTTCACTTACATTCAAGCTGTTGTTCATGTGACACATCTCGCTTCATGGGTGTCGTCCAAAATGTCCAGAACTGGAAGACGTGGATGTCAATCAAACGCGATGGACCAATTAGAATTGACGCAGAGTTTGGTTGAGATTTTCCTTAAACTTCTGTCACGTTTTTAGATGATTAAAAACCAAAGCGTGCTTACTAAAAAACCATACTGGATTTTGAAGAGGACGGAAATGGTGAAGTTTGTTTTATTTCATAACCTTGATGGATGCATCGTTGAGGATGTGAGAGATCTCCAAGCCATGGCAAGACAGGTTTTCTTTATCTCCGGTGAGCGATTTATTATTTATAAAGTGATTTTTATTGTGTTGAAATAGTGTATTTAGATGTGGCAGTAGTTGATGATTTTTATTGTGTGTAAACAGTGTTTAGATGTGGCAGTAGTAGATGATTATTATTGTGTGTAAACAGTGAGTTTGGATGTGGCAGTAGTAGATGATTATTATTGTGTGTAAACAGTGTGTTTAGATGTGGCAGTAGTAGATGATTATTATTGTGTGTAAACAGTGTGTTTAGATGTGGCAGTAGTAGATGATTATTATTGTGTGTAAACAGTGTGTTTAGATGTGGCAGTAGTAGATTATTATTATTGTGTGTAAACAGTGTGTTTAGATGTGGCAGTAGTAGATTATTATTATTGTGTGTAAACAGTGAGTTTAGATGTGGCAGTAGTAGATGATTTTTATTGTGTGTAAACAGTGAGTTTAGATGTGGCAGTAGTAGATGATTATTATTGTGTGTAAACAGTAATTAGATGTGCAGTAGTAGATGATTATTACTGTGTAAACAGTGTTTAGATGTGGCAGTAGTAGATGATTATTGTGTGTAAACAGTGTGTTTAGATGTGGCAGTAGTAGATTATTATTATTGTGTGTAAACAGTGAGTTTAGATGTGGCAGTAGTAGATGATTATTATTGTGTGTAAACAGTGTGTTTGGATGTGGCAGTAGTAGATGATTATTATTGTGTGTAAACAGTGTGTTTGGATGTGGCAGTAGTAGATGATTATTATTGTGTGTAAACAGTGAGTTTGGATGTGGCAGTAGTAGATGATTATTACTGTGTAAACAGTGTTTAGATGTGGCAGTAGTAGATGATTATTGTGTGTAAACAGTGTGTTTAGATGTGGCAGTAGTAGATTATTATTATTGTGTGTAAACAGTGAGTTTAGATGTGGCAGTAGTAGATGATTATTATTGTGTGTAAACAGTGTGTTTGGATGTGGCAGTAGTAGATGATTATTATTGTGTGTAAACAGTGAGTTTAGATGTGGCAGTAGTAGATGATTATTATTGTGTGTAAACAGTAATTAGATGTGCAGTAGTAGATGATTATTACTGTGTAAACAGTGTTTAGATGTGGCAGTAGTAGATGATTATTGTGTGTAAACAGTGTGTTTAGATGTGGCAGTAGTAGATTATTATTATTGTGTGTAAACAGTGAGTTTAGATGTGGCAGTAGTAGATGATTATTATTGTGTGTAAACAGTGAGTTTAGATGTGGCAGTAGTAGATGATTATTATTGTGTGTAAACAGTGTGTTTGGATGTGGCAGTAGTAGATTATTATTACCGGATCAGATTACATGTTTGTTTTTTCTTCCGATATCCGATCCAGTGATTTGGGCCAATATCAGACCGATACCAATACCAAGTATCGGATCAGTGCCAGCCCTACTAAAAATTACAGCAACATTATTATCAGGCAGCAGCCTATTACGCTGACTAAGTAGTGCAGATAGCTCAAGCTCACAAGTTCGAATCTCTGTAGTGCTACCATCCTGGCTGGGCATCCAGTGGCCACAATTCTGAGGTTTTCCTCTTCATGCCCTTTCAGCACAAGTGGTGGGGGAGTTCAGTACATGACATGGTTTTGTGTGGAACTTGACGCTGGTTGGTGTGGAGGTCATGCAAGCGAAAGAATTGCAATAGGAAATTAGAATTGACTAAAATGGAACAGAAAAGAGGCCTACAAAAATATAGAAATACAGAAATACAAATACAATAAAATGTTTTGGGGGGGGTCCTGTTCCATCTGGCAAAAAGCTGACAAAGCATTCTATAATAAGAGCATCATATAAAATAAGCCGGTGGGAGTGTAAGGGTGTGGGGATGCTTTGCAGCTTTAGGGCCTGGGAGACTACCAGAAAATATGGATGGAAAATATCTCGTCCTACCATAAGCGTTATGTAACAAAACAATGATTTGAAGCACAAATCAGGTCTACTTTAGAACAGCAAAATACACTAAAATACGCTAGCAAATCAAATTTCAAATACATTGTTTGGCTGTTGTTCATACAGGGAGGGAGTCGGAGAGGGAGCTCATAACTGGTGAAATTACAACCTCTGCTGTCTGGCTGATGGCGTCTGCACAGAGTCAAGGGATAACGCTGATCAGGGTGTGGCTCTTCATGCACAAAGCTGATCACATATGAACTCGCCTCATGCAGGTGAAAAGATACAGTCGGCTACTGCGCACATGTCGGAGGGGTCGTGTTCTCCTCTCCTCAATAAGGGCACGGTAGAGAGGAGGCATAACACAATTGGGTAGAAACGGATCAAAATTGGGGGAAAAAATAATTAAAGTAAAAAAAAGAAGGTTTTTGAGTGGCCTAGTCAAAATATTGACTTAGACGATATTACAAACGCTGTATAATTGTTGTTAAGCTTTGTGCTCTTCTGTGATTAGATTAGATGTTTTGCACCCAGTAAACAACAGCGCTGTTGTTCAGCTGAGAAGAGTCGGATCTGTTTTTAAATCAGGGTATTTCCTGTAAACTGTTTACTGTTTTATCTTTAATGGAGTATGTTACTGTTATAAGTAATTCACTTTTACTTTTACTTTTAATTCAAGATAAATGCCGTTAACCTTCAGTTAAACCTTTATAACCTGTGTGAGTGTGTGTGTGTGTGTGTGTGTGTGTGTGTGTGTGTGTGAAGGTGTGTGTGAGGGTGTGTGTTTGTGTGTGTGTGTGTGTGTGTGTGTGTGTGTGGTTGCTCAATATCTAAGAGTATTAAACAACAAACAAACAACTCTGTAAGATCTAAACATCCTGAAGTAGCTTTGTAGCCTAGCGGTTAATGTACTGAACTAGTAATCAGAAGGTCGCTTGTTCAAGCCCCACCACTTCCAGTTTGCTGCTGTTGGGCCCTTGAGCAAGGCCCTTAACCCTCAATTGTCTCAGACAGTATACTGTCACAATACTGTAAGTCGCTTTGGATAAACACAACTGCTAAATGCTGAGAATGTAAATATATGTAAAAACAAATTTATGCTTCCAGTTTAAAGTTTTAACATTTAATCTTTTATTTAAATTATGCTGTGTCTATACATCTTTTACATTCCTTTTACATTAAAGCTACAGAGCTTCCACAAAGTGGTCCAAGGAAGGAACAGGGTGATGGGCAGCCAAGGCTCATTAATGCACGTGGGGAGCGAGGGCTGGCCCGTGTGGTCCGATCCAACAGACAAGCTACTGTAGCTCAAACTGCTGAAGAAGTTAATGCTGGTTCTGATAGAAAGGTGTCCATGTGGATGTTACTTTGACATGTACCACCTACCTAAGCATTGTTGCAGACCCTTTCATGGAGACACTATTCCCTGCTGTCTGTGGCCTCTTTCAGCTGGATGATGCTCCCTGCCACAAAGCAACAATGCTTCAGGAACGGTTTGAGGAGCACAACAACGTGATTGTGGTGTTGACTTCAAGAGTTCAAGAGTTTTATTGTCATGTGCACAGAAGAACTAGCAGTTACACTGTACAATGAAATTCTTACTTTGTTCGTCCTCCAAACATCAATAAGTATTAAACATAAAAACAAAATTAAACTAACAGAATATTACTAGAAAACTTTTTAAAAATATATAAATTTAAACTATAAAAAAACGTTTTATATACAGAGGGAAAAAAAATAGAAATAAAATAAGGCAGTACAAAAGGCACATAGCAGCAGTTACATAAGGTGCAGAAATTATGCAGTGTTATACAGCATAAATACAGAAAAATACAGCAGCAGTTATTTTAAAGTGTAAATTGTGCAACATTATGTGCAAGTAGCAGCAGTCATTTAAATGTGCAATAGTGCATTGTAGAGAATGTACAATGTTCATGAGCTAAGTTGTGTATGTGATAGTCCATGTTTGTTCACAAGCCTGACTGCTTGTGGGTAAAAACTGTTTGTCAGTCTTGTTGTTCTGGCCTTTAGGCTTCTGAAACGTTTGCCTGATGGCAGAGGAGTAAAGAGGTAGTTTTGGGGGTGTGTGCTGTCCTTAATTATGTTGTGGGCTCTCCTGACCACCCTGGTCTGATAAATGTCCTGTAGTGCAGGGTAGGACGTTCCAGAAATTCTTTGTGCAGTTTTTATTACACGCTGGAGTTCCTTCCTGTCCTCTGCAGTGCAGTTTCCGTACCAGACTGTGATGGAGCTGGTAAGGACACTTTCCACCGTACATCTGTAGAAGTTGCTGAGAATTTTGGTTGACATGCCAAATTTTCTTAGTCTTCTTAGGAAGTACAGTCTCTGTTGTGACTTCTTGATAATATGGCGTGTGTTGCAGGACCAGGTGAGATCCTCGCTGATGTGCACACCCAGAAATTTAAAGGATTTCACCATCTCCACCACTGTTCCACCTATATACAGCGGTGTATGCTGTTCTCCTCTCCTCCTGGGGTCCACAATCAGTTCCTTTGTTTTGTTGATATTTAATGAAAGATTGTTGTTCTGACACCAGTCCTCAAGATCCGCTACCTCCCTCCTGTACGCCATCTCATCCCCCCCAGTAATAAGACCAATGACTGTGGTGTCATCAGCAAACTTAATAATACTGGTGGTGTTATAAGAGGCCACACAGTCATGTGTGAAGAGCGAGTACAGAAGAGGGCTCAGCACGCAGCCTTGAGGTGTCCCAATGTTTATGGTCTTTGTGCTGGATGTTCGAGTGCCAATCCTGACTGACTGAGATCGGTCAGATAGAAAATCTAGTATCCAGTTACAGAGGGTCGGTGTCAGTCCAAGGGTGTGGAGCTTTTCGATGAGCCTGTATGGGATGACTGTGTTGAACGCCGAGCTGTAGTCGATGAACAGCATTCTTACATACGTGTCCTTGCCTTCCAGATGTGAAAGGGCTGTGTGCATGGCTGTGCAGATTGCATCATCAGTGGATCTGTTTTGACAATATGCAAATTGTAGGGGGTCGAGTGTGTCCGGAATGGCTTTTTGGATACGAGTCATGACTATCCTTTCAAAGCACTTCATTACGATAGGTGTGAGCGCAATGGGACGATAATCATTCAAGCAGGTTATTGTGTTTGTCTTTGGGAGTGGAACAATGGTGGTGGTCTTAAAGCAGGAAGGAACAGAGGCTTGCATAAGAGACAGGTTGAATATGTCTGCAAACACATCCGCCAACTCTGTTGAACAAACCTGTAGTGCACGTCCAGGAATGCTGTCTGGACCAGTTGCCTTCCTTGGGTTTACTCTCAGAAGCGCCCTGCGCACCTCCATCACAGACACAATGAGTGAAGCGTCCTGTGTGCTCTCTGTGGCTGGAACCTCTTTCAGTGGTTCGATGGTGAGGGCCTCAAAACGCGCGTAGAACTCATTCAGCTCTTCGGTTAGTGATGGATTGCTGGTTGTGATATCTATGTTCCTCTGCTGGTAATCTGTGATGTGTTGCAAACCTTGCCACATGCGCCGGGAGTCCGTATTGATGTAATATCCCTCCAGCTTCTGTGTGTACTGTCTCTTGGCCCCTTTGATGGCTCTACGCAGGTCATATCTGGCCCTTTTGTAGTCCTCAGTGTTGCCTGAGACAAATGCAGCTGAGCGAGTACGTAGCATGGAACGAACTTCACAGTTTATCCAGGGTTTTTGGTTGGGGTAGTTCCTGCAGTGTTTAGTGGGAACAATAGCCTCAGTGCAGTAGCTAATGTAGCCAGTTACTCCAGAAGCATACTCTTCTAAATCAACAGTACAGTCCTCTCTCAGAGCAGCAGTTCTAAACACGTCCCAGTCTGTGCTGTTAAAACAGTCCTGAAGTTGGACTTGGACAAATTCCTAAGACCTCCATCCAATCGAGCATCTGTGTAATGTGCTGGACAAACAAGTCCGATCCTTGGAGGCCCCACCTCACAACTTACAGGAGTTAAAGGATCTGCTGCTGACATCTTGGTGCCACATACCACAGCACATCTTCAGGGGTCTAGAGGAGTCCATGGCTAGATGGGTCAGGGCTGTTTTGGCAGCAAAAGGGGGACCAACACAATATTAGGAAGGTGGTCATAATTTTATGCCTGATCGGTGTAAATATAAAACATAACATTTAAATGACCTTTATTGCACTAGGGAGCTAAATCAGGATCGTGTTCAGTTTACAAGAAATGAAATTACTTTCACTTTCACTGTGTGTGTGTGGGGGGGGGGGGTCCCTATAAAAAGAGTACCACAGAGACACACGGGGAGAAGATCTGCACACCCTGAAACTGTGAGTACTTTTCTGTATTCATTATACATATAATATTTTTTGTTTTTCAAGCCACATCTATTTGTTTGAGTAAAATGGGACTCAGAGAAAGTACACCCTCACCACCACCACCACCACCACCATCACCAGGTAAGTCATGCAAGCAGTGGGTGAAATAGTGGGTTAAGCAGAATCTTAAACACATCTGGCTTAAACATATGAACTTAATAATTAAGAGGACTGTCCACATACTTTTGGCCAAGTAAAACATGTCCCATGAAAACCATGTTAACCCTTGAACCTTATTTGAGTATGGATGTAACAATACACTCTACCCACGATGAGATGCGATTCACGATACTGCGTTCACGATACGATTTTTTTTCCCAATTTTTTAAAAACTAAATTAAATTAAAGAAAAATTTTGACAAAGTTTCCTTTTATTAGTTCTCTTTAAAAAAATTTTAAAAAAAATACTGTATTTGTAATTATGTTTTATTTATCTAAATAATAAATGACCTTTTATTTTTGAGGTAGGTACAAATTATGCAAAACAATTGAATTAGTTAACCACAGGAAAGTACGTTCCTGTCACACTGCTAGCCTTGGTGTGCTCATATGTGCCACGCCCCTCTTCTCCGTGAGCACACTCACTCCTGCCATGCCTCACTCCTGATTCGTCCCCCTGAGCAATCAGCCCCAGCTGTTCCTAATCAGGGACCAGTTTAAAAAGGAGAGCTGAGGAACAGGCTGGCAGGGGTTATTTTGGTTTATGGTGGTTATTTTCCAGTGTTCCTAGCCTGCGTTTAGCCAGTGTTCCTAGCCTGCGTTTAGCCAGTGTTCCTAGCCTGCGTTTAGCCAGTGTTCCTAGCCTGCGTTTAGCCAGTGTTCCTAGCCTGCGTTTAGCCAGTGTTCCTAGCCTGCGTTTAGCCAGTGTTCCTAGCCTGCGTTTAGCCAGTGTTCCTAGCCTGCGTTTAGCCAGTGTTCCTAGCCTGCGTTTAGCCAGTGTTCCTAGCCTGCGTTTAGCCAGTGTTCCTAGCCTGCGTTTAGCCAGTGTTCCTAGCCTGCGTTTAGCCAATGTCCCTAGCTTATGTTTAGTTTGTGTTCCTAGCCTGTGTTTAGCCAGTGTTCCTAGCCTGCGTTTAGCCAGTGTTCCTAGCCTGCGTTTAGCCAGTGTTCCTAGCCTGCGTTTAGCCAATGTCCCTAGCTTATGTTTAGTTTGTGTTCCTAGCCTGTGTTTAGCCAGTGTTCCTAGCCTGTGTTTAGCCAATGTCCCTAGCTTATGTTTAGTTTGTGTTCCTAGCCTGTGTTTAGCCAGTGTTCCTAGCCTGCGTTTAGCCAGTGTTCCTAGCTTATGTTTAGTTTGTGTTCCTAGCCTGTGTTTAGCCAGTGTTCCTAGCCTGCGTTTAGCCAGTGTTCCTAGCCTGCGTTTAGCCAGTGTTCCTAGCCTGTGTTTAGCCAATGTCCCTAGCTTATGTTTAGTTTGTGTTCCTAGCCTGTGTTTAGCCAGTGTTCCTAGCCTGTGTTTAGCCAGTGTTCCTAGCCTGTGTTTAGCCAATGTCCCTAGCTTATGTTTAGTTTGTGTTCCTAGCCTGTGTTTAGCCAGTGTTCCTAGCCTGCGTTTAGCCAGTGTTCCTAGCTTATGTTTAGTTTGTGTTCCTAGCCTGTGTTTAGCCAGTGTTCCTAGCCTGTGTTTAGCCAGTGTTCCTAGCCTGTGTTTAGCCAATGTTCCTAGCGTATGTTTAGCCTATGTTCCTAACCTATGTTTAGTCTGTATCCCTAGTTTATATTCCCAGTCCGTGTTCCCAGTCTGTGTTCCCAGTCCGTGTACCTAGTTCATGTTCCATACTCTTGTCATTCCCTTGTTTAGTTCATTAATAAATATCTTGCCCTACATCTCTGCGTGTGTGTCCGCCCCCTTTGTCTTGTCTTTGTTTAGTCCTTAGCCCCACCGTGACAGTTCCTAGTACTGAGATACACATTAAGGGGGGCTTTTATACTGGGGAGTTATTTATAGGGGTGGTGTGATTGTAAATTTGGTAACTACTGTTGACTGAAGACTTCACTCTCTGGTGCATATTAAGAACATTTCTGTTGATGACTAACAAACCAACAAGTTGTGTTCCTAGCCTGCGTTTAGCCAGTGTTCCTAGCCTGCGTTTAGCCAGTGTTCCTAGCCTGTGTTTAGCCAGTGTTCCTAGCCTGTGTTTAGCCAATGTCCCTAGCTTATGTTTAGTTTGTGTTCCTAGCCTGTGTTTAGCCAGTGTTCCTAGCCTGCGTTTAGCCAGTGTTCCTAGCCTGCGTTTAGCCAGTGTTCCTAGCCTGCGTTTAGCCAGTGTTCCTAGCCTGTGTTTAGCCAATGTCCCTAGCTTATGTTTAGTTTGTGTTCCTAGCCTGTGTTTAGCCAGTGTTCCTAGCCTGTGTTTAGCCAATGTCCCTAGCTTATGTTTAGTTTGTGTTCCTAGCCTGTGTTTAGCCAGTGTTCCTAGCCTGCGTTTAGCCAGTGTTCCTAGCTTATGTTTAGTTTGTGTTCCTAGCCTGTGTTTAGCCAGTGTTCCTAGCCTGCGTTTAGCCAATGTCCCTAGCTTATGTTTAGTTTGTGTTCCTAGCCTGTGTTTAGCCAGTGTTCCTAGCCTGTGTTTAGCCAATGTCCCTAGCTTATGTTTAGTTTGTGTTCCTAGCCTGTGTTTAGCCAGTGTTCCTAGCCTGTGTTTAGCCAGTGTTCCTAGCCTGTGTTTAGCCAATGTTCCTAGCCTGTGTTTAGCCAATGTCCCTAGCTTATGTTTAGTTTGTGTTCCTAGCCTGTGTTTAGCCAGTGTTCCTAGCCTGTGTTTAGCCAATGTCCCTAGCTTATGTTTAGTTTGTGTTCCTAGCCTGTGTTTAGCCAGTGTTCCTAGCCTGCGTTTAGCCAGTGTTCCTAGCTTATGTTTAGTTTGTGTTCCTAGCCTGTGTTTAGCCAGTGTTCCTAGCCTGCGTTTAGCCAGTGTTCCTAGCCTGCGTTTAGCCAGTGTTCCTAGCCTGTGTTTAGCCAATGTCCCTAGCTTATGTTTAGTTTGTGTTCCTAGCCTGTGTTTAGCCAGTGTTCCTAGCCTGTGTTTAGCCAATGTCCCTAGCTTATGTTTAGTTTGTGTTCCTAGCCTGTGTTTAGCCAGTGTTCCTAGCCTGTGTTTAGCCAGTGTTCCTAGCCTGTGTTTAGCCAGTGTTCCTAGCCTGTGTTTAGCCAATGTTCCTAGCGTATGTTTAGCCTATGTTCCTAACCTATGTTTAGTCTGTATCCCTAGTTTATATTCCCAGTCCGTGTTCCCAGTCTGTGTTCCCAGTCCGTGTACCTAGTTCATGTTCCATACTCTTGTCATTCCCTTGTTTAGTTCATTAATAAATATCTTGCCCTACATCTCTGCGTGTGTGTCCGCCCCCTTTGTCTTGTCTTTGTTTAGTCCTTAGCCCCACCGTGACAGTTCCTAGTACTGAGATACACATTAAGGGGGGCTTTTATACTGGGGAGTTATTTATAGGGGTGGTGTGATTGTAAATTTGGTAACTACTGTTGACTGAAGACTTCACTCTCTGGTGCATATTAAGAACATTTCTGTTGATGACTAACAAACCAACAAGTTTTAAATAAATTCATGTTTTGGATGATTCTCTGTTTCAGAATTTGACCAGCCATGGAGGGAAATGTGTTGGGGGTGAGTATATTAGCATTTATGAATAAGAAATCTACAATGGTACTGAATGGCTTTGATTACCTTTGTTCACTTTATTGGACATTATTTGAGATTAATTTAGAGAAGCCCAGAGACCAGTGCGGTGCTAAGTCATTGTTTACACTTAGTAGGTAAGGTTGCCGGCCAGTGTGTTGGTATAAAAACCTAAAGTCCCTTGGCTAAAATTAAGTACCACCGCCCTAATATTACAGCTTGCCACCTTGTTTTTCACACATTTAAACAAAAAATGCTTTTGTTTTGTGGTGAGACTAAATAGGAAAGTGAAAAACACAAATATATTTTATATATGTTTTCTTTTGTTAATGTTTGGTATTTTATAGCAATAAAGACGCTTTAGAACAGAGACTGAGGAGGTTCAAGCTCAGCCGTTCAGATGTTCCGTATATCAGGATCCTGATTGTTGGACCAATTGGAACAGGAAAATCCAGCTTCATCAACTCAGTCAACAATGCTTTTCAAGGACGAATCACCAGCGGTGCTCTTGTTGCTACAACATCTGGAACCAGTTTTACAAAGGAAGTGAGTCCTGATTTTGTCATTAATGATTTTAATTAAAAGCTAAACTGGAGCAAATGTTGAGATGATTATTGGTATGAAGATCAAGACCACATCACTGCAAAATGTTTTATTTAAATGTTTTAAATACTAGCAATTCAGCTCGAATGTAAAACTGTTACTTTCTACTGAAAAGTGTGATTTTACACATATAAGAATAAAGATACGATGAAGAATTAAGTGAGGAACATGAAAAATGTTCTACACAGTAGAGAATTAAAGGAAATAATATAACCTCATGTTTGTCTGTATTACAGTATGAAACTCATTATATTGAAGGTGAGGACGGTTCTGCTTTACCTTTTGTCTTTAATGACATCATGGGACTTGAGGATGAAGAAGGAAGAGGAGCACACCAACAGGACCTGGTATCAGCCCTAAAAGGCTTGGTCGCGGAGGGATACAAAGTAAGAGTGATATTCTAATCTACAATTAGAACACAATAATCAACAGTTGCTTGTAAATTCTCCAATCCAATCCAGTCACCTGTAATCTTTGTTTTTATTTATCATCTCACTATATTTTTACTTTAGCTTTACTTTATTTATATTTGAACTATTTTTACAATAACATTAGACTATAGACCCAGCAGAGTGAAATCTATTATAGCTGCAAAGGAAGGGATGCGCTGAGGCAACTCCATATTCATTCTAATGGTTTTGCAGAATGTTTAACAAGTTTTAGACTCATAAATATTTTTTCTCTCATGTAAATATCTAGTTTAATCCTGCGTCCCCCCTGTCACCGAGTGAATACAAAAGCAGCCCTAAATTTGAAGATCAAGTCTTCTGTCTGGTCAACATTCTGGCAGGAGACACAGTTTCACAAATTGACCAAAAAATGATCAATAAGATGAAGTACATCCGTGACGAGGCTTCAAAACTGAGTAAGTTTTGTATACCAAGTATAAAATGTAATATGCATTTTGAAATAGTTAATCATACAGTTAATAGTTTACACACTTAAGAGCAGCTATGTCATAACAGTCTTGGGATTTTAATGATGTGACTTGATGTAAAAATATCTACAAATTTGAGTTATTTTTTAGGTTTATTGTGAGTTTATTTGTACTGCAATTATCAATCTGGTGAAGTTGTAAAGTTATTCTAATTCCATTTAACTTCGTGGCATGGCATCCTAATTTTTTATTAGTGATTACAACTGACTACAGTTGGGGACGTCTCTGTGCCTATAAACAGGGCTTGTTTCACTGCCTGCTGATGGGTTTGCAGTGGGGTGTCCAAACCTGATAATTACGTGATTATTTTTGCCCATATAGTTTACACGTCTCTTCCATGTAAAGTTTTAACTTAACTGTACTTTTATTATTTTGTCTGTATTAATTCTTATTTTATTTTGTCCAGAAATTCCTCAAGTGCTCATCATGACTAAACCAGATAAGACCTGTCCACTGGTTAACAAGGACATTAGAAAGATCTACACCAGCAAGAAGATCAAAGAAAAGGTAACTTTTATTTATTTTATTTTTCCCCCACTTTTTTCCCCAATTTTTCTCCCCTTATCTAGTCGTATCTAATTACCCCTGCTTGCGTCCTCTATACTGATTCGACCCTTCATCGCTGACTGAGGACGCCTCTCAACTGACATACGCCCCCTCAGTACAGACTGCATTTTTCACCTGCACGAGTCGAGTTCATAGACTTAACGGGCACTGTGTACGGAGGGCCACACCCCCATCAGCATTATTCCTCAGCCCTGTGCAGGCGCCAGCAGGGGCCGCAGCAGTTATGAGGACCTATGATCCAACTTTTTACCCCTAACCCTATAAACAACAGCCAATTGTGCTGCCCAGCCCAGCCCAGTCGGATGTCAGAGCTGAGATTCGATACGATGTATTCGAAACCCCAACTCTGGTGCGCTAGTGTACTTTACCGCTAGGTAACTTTTATTTAGAAGGTGTATAAGGTACATTTGTTGTTTCATCTTACTATATAAAATGGGCGGCACCGTGGTTATGTGGGTAGCACTGTCGCCTCACAGCAAGAAGGTCCTGGGTTCGATCCCCAGGTGGAGTGGTCTGGGTCCTTTCTGTGTGAAGTTTGCATGTTCTCCCTGTGTCTGCATGGGTTTACTCCAGGTACTCCGGTTTCCTCCCACAGTCCAAAGACGTGCAAGTGAGGTGAATTGGAGATACTAAATTGTCCATGACTGTGTTTGTTCCTGTCATGAATGTAACCAAAGTGTAAAACATGATGTTAAAATCCTAATAAACAAACTATACAAAACAAATTAGCTTCATTTAATTCAATATTAATAGTATGCAGTTTTTAACTAAAGTAAAAGATGTTTTTGGGTAAAATCAAAAAACTGCAGCAAATAAAATGTATTTTGTCTAAAAATTATTTTTAAATTTTAAATATTTATATTGTATTACTGTCTAAATTTGCAGACAACTGGCTAACTAAAATCGGATGTTCTTTATATTTGCATGTTTACCAGATGCAGGAGTGCAGTCATCTGCTGGGTATTCCAATGAATCACATCTTCCCTGTGAAGAACTACCATGAGGAGATGGACACAAAAAATGACATTGATGTTCTGATCCTCAAAGCACTTGATCAGATCGTGAACATCGCCAATGATGCACAGAAGAGAGGAGCCCCCAGTCAGAAACTTGAGTGAAGACTCCTGAGATCCCACCGCATCTTTGTTGTGTCTTTATAGCACTCAGAATTTGGCATAACATCAGCATATACAACCATTCAAGTCTGATGCTTATTTAAATAATAGCTTCTGATCAACGTTTATTATTTGTTGGTAATAGAAACACTACAATAGTACTACAATTTTATAATGAAACAAAACTATGCTGACATTTCTTGCAATAGTATAGCACCTAGTATGGATGCTAACAGATTAGGAACAATAACAAAGATGTTTTCCTGTGTTTTTAATTAAAGGATGAAAATTCCATTTTGCTGTCTTTGTTCTGGCCACTAAGTGCACCTACGTGTCCTTTATCACTTTTCTAATCGTGTTTTATATAGACGTAATATTGCCACTATTGTGTTGATGTGTTTTTGTGATTGGTGACGTGACATGACACATTGATGTACTGACAGATCTGGTGTAAGAGAATCTTATCATACATTCCGACACTAAGTACACGTGTTCTCACACAGTGTGTAAAATAAAATTGGACAAGATGTTTTAAATGACCTCACAAGATAAATGAAATTGCACTATATTGCGAAAAGTATTCGCTCGTCTGCCTTCACACACATATGAACTTGAGTGACTCATTTTTAATCCATAGGGTTTAATATGATGCTGCCACCCTTACAGCTATAACAGCTTCAACTCTTCTGGGAAGGCTTTCCACAAGGTTTAGGAGTGTGTTTATAGGAATTTTTGACCATTCTTCCAGAAGCACATTTGTGAGGTCAGACACTGATGTTGGACGGAAGGCCTGGCTCACAGTCTCCGCTCTAATTTATCCCAAAGGTGTTCTATCGGGTTGAGGTGCAGGCCAGTCAAGTTCTTCCTCACCAAACTGGCTCATCCACGTCTTTATGGAGCTTGTGCTTTGTGCACTGGTGCACAGTCATGTTGGAACAGGAAGGGGCCATCCCCAAACTCTTCCCACAAAGTTGGGAGCATGAAATTGTCCAAAATCTCTTGGTGTGCTGAAGCATTAAGAATTCCTTTCACTGGAACTAAGGGGCCGAGCCCAACTCCTGAAAAACACCCCCACACCATAATCCCCCCTCCACCACACTTTACACTCGACACAATACAGTCAGACAGGTACCGTTCTCCTGGCAACCGCCAAACCCAGACTCGTCCATTGGATCGCCAGACGGAGGAGCGTGATTCGTCACTCCAGAGAACACGTCTCCACTGCTCTAGAGTCCGGTGGCGGCGTGCTTTACACCATGCTCTTGGTGATGTAAGGCTTGGACTTGATGCAGGACTGCGTTGCTCCCTAAGCAACGCAGTCCTGAACCGGGGCTGCATGTCAGTGTGTTGTTTGCACTATTGAGAAAAACTGTTACATGATGTTCTTTATGCACGACCTAAAATATGGTTCTAATTTATTATTATAAAGAATGACATAGTAAATGTTAATCCACCTAAATAAAACATTTTGATAATGTTCCTATGACTGTGTAAGACCTGTTATATTTTTTATAGGTGCAACCCTAATCGCCTACCTCCCGCTCCCACTCAGGTAAACACCTGCCATACCATCCCCCACCTTATGCCTTCCGCCAACCCGCCAGCTGGCAACCCTAATGCCGAGGTGCTCGGTTTTATACACCTGTGGCCATGGGAGTGATTGGAACACCTGAATTCAATGATCTGAAATCCAATAGAACCATTTAAGAAACTGTAAATAAGAAATGTAATAACAAATATTGTAGAATTTATCATTTGTAATGTTGTTTTTTTGTTTTTTGTTTTTTGTTTTTTTATTATAGTAAGTTATTAACCTTAGTGGTAAGATAGATGAAAACTATCAATATCAACCATCTAACATTTGATTAGGGGGTGATATGTGTGGCGCGATGTGCTTGTAGTGGGCTGGTCAAGAAAAAAGTCCAGGGCTGAATTTTGTTCCCAGTCCAGCCCTGCTTTTGGCAATATACTGTACAGTAGTGTATGTTTTTAAGTCTGTACGCATCACTAGTTAGCGTCGATAAAACTGCGCAGCGCTACGTTAAGTCGAACGCACCTACACCCTCACTGCGCTACCCGTGTATCCTACAGAGGGCGCTAATGATTATTCCTATTACCCCGGTCTCACACCCCGCGAGGAAGAAGGGGTACGAAAGAGGCACGCGATGAACGCGTTTCCTTTCTGGCTGTGAGCGCGTGAGCTGATCTGATCTCCCTCGTGCGTCCCAGTAACTGTAAGTAAGTCTCGGGCTCGGTCTCAAATCTGGGGTTTTATATACAGAAGTGCACTAGTGTGGGACTGGGTTATTGTAGCTTCTTGTAGTGCACTGTACACTGAGCAGAGAGTTATTGAAACACAGCCCGTTCAGTAACGAATCCATTGTTGGCTTTAGGTCAGAGCTTGGAAGGCTGTTTTTAACTGATTTGTGCTTTAATAGTTCGTTTTTTAAACCGAATTTAGATGTATTTAACTTATATTTAACTATATTTAACTATATTTATTTGAAAAGTCTTGTTAAAGGCCACATTACAAATATTCAGTAAACACGAGCGGCCACGTTGTTCCATACAGGTGAACTTCATGATTAGAAATGATATTAAATATGTGAGATGATAAAGTTAGATGCTTTTTACTGCTTTTACTGTTTATTTTGTAAATAAGGAGACGAAATTTGACCCAAAACTACTGACAGCTACCTGTACGGAACACTGTTACTTCAAGTTACAAACTGTAAAATCCGGCCTGTAAGCAGTTTCAGAATATTTTTAATGTGCATTGTTAAATTATTAGTTTAATATTTTGTTCGTCACTTCCAGCTTCATACTGGTCAGGGGTGTGTTCGGTCCAGTTCCACATGAAAACACTAGATGCAAGGCAGGACTCAGGTCAAGACACATCCATGCATGGCTACATCCTGACCCTTAATGAACTATATAATTTACTTTTATATAAGTACACCTTCTGCATGTTGGAAACCCATGTGAACATATGGAGAAGGTGCTTAAACCCATCACCTACAGTCAAGAACCCATGCTGACCCCAGTCTGTGTTTAAAGGTGCATGCCCACACTTTTGTGGCTTGAGGTCTACTATTTCAGTCAACAGGTCATAGTGATCTACTTTTCAAAAAGGTCGGCCTCATTATTTTGCATGAAAGCTTTGAAGCTTTTTGAAATGCACTTTACTTCCTATATTGATATTCAGCTTTACAGGGCAAGCGACTGAAAAATCACACTGACCTTATTCTGTTTTGCATTAAATGGTGTCAGCCAGGTTTATGTGGTCTGGACAGGAACTGCTGATGCCAACTCTCAATTAGTTTCCAAGTGCTTATCAGTGAGTGTGGACCCATATTTAGACTTGATTCACACAAGAAGGTTGATCCAAATGCTGTCTCAAATGTGGCACACAGATGTTTTATCTCAGCCACCAAGTTCCTAAATTGGCTCTTGACTTTATGTCAGATTGTGGGGTAAAACTTCTGTATGTTTCTTGAGATCTAAATACTCTGTTTTTGGTTTCTTTGTGCACTCATCTTCACAAAAGGAAAGATGCAGAAATGGTGCAAACTAGGGCTGTCGCGGTGAAAGAATTTCCCCTTGCGGTGTTCAGCCTGTCTCAACACTGCGGTATGCTGTAATATCGCCATTTTTTTAGTTTTTGAAAATGACTTAATTAATCTGGATTTTAGAGCTATATAAACAAGCTTTATTGTTAGGCTATGATTCGGTATATTATTGCTTTATAATGACGAAGAAGAGACGGCTTTAATACCAATGAAATGCGTGTTTATTGTTAAATACAGAACAGAGCAGGGATGCGCGTCTTTTCTCTATTAAATAAGGTTTAAATTTAGCTTCTAGCCTAGGCTAGATATACAGTGTGAAATGATAAAGTGTTTAGGCTAAATATTTTAAATGCACATCTAATCAAAATATGGTAAAAAAATAGAATAAAGAATAAAGTCTGTAAGAGTTTAAACCTGCGTTATCATGCGCGCTAGACAAACCAACATGTTCACCTGATGTGTTTTAGAGAGGATCTGAGTGGGGTAGTGATGTTCCCCTCGGCACTAAAACCCTCTCTGATGGTGCTCGTTGCATTAATACACTGTAGATGTACTGAACCTGCATGCGACTTTACAGATCAGAGAAAGTCTAGCCTGGTTATCGTGCCTCTATTAATCTATTTAGTAGGTATCATTAAGATAACAATATATACTACATTTCAAGTTATTATTCGTTTCAATACATTTTTATTCAAAGAAAAAATACATTTAAATCATTCCAGCAAGACCAGAAAGAGAATATTTGCAGGCTGCAATGCCATATTAACCGTCATTAAGTGTTTTAGTTCACCAAGGCTGTTTAAATGTCGTCTAAATTACAAGTATTTATTGAGTGTGAACTCAATTTAATCGTTAATAAACTTGCCTATAATTCCTGTTGCGATCGTTTACATTTTAAAACACAAAGCCCGACGCTCAGCAGCAACGCATGAGAACCGGTTGCGGGAAAATGTCGCTCTTAGCTCATTTTCATTATGAATTTATTTAACATTTATTACGCACGAATGTAAGCGTATAAAACAAGATGGACCCTGCAACAATAAAAAAAAAAAAGAGAAGAAAGAAAGAAAAAACTTGAATATCGCGGTGTTGCGGTTGCTTGGCATGCCCTGCGGTTGGCTGGTCTATACCGCGATATTTCAAAATTGCGGTTAGCGCGACAGCCCTAGTGCAAACTGGCTGCTGATTAATGAAAACTTTCTAGATTCGGCGTGCTTTAGGCTAATGTTCCTCAACGTTCCTTTTTTGCACCACGGACTGGTTTCATATAAGATATAATTTCACTTTAAGTGAGCTGAGGTGTAGCGATGGTAATTAACCGCAAATTAATGAAACAGTGGCTACAATTCATGTCAATCATGTTGACCTGTTTGAATGAGGAGCGATCTATCAGCGTGCATTGTGCGACCGAATAGTAGATCGCGATCTAGGTATTGGGCACCACAGGTTTAGATGCTTACATATGAAATGTCTTCCATTCAGACAAGATTTAAATAGAGACAGTATAAATTCTGGTATATTTAAGAAGAAAATTAAATTTTCTTTTGCAGATCAACATGGCTGTGAATGATGATGAGCCCTGGAACTGGACCTGGGCTTCCTTCACTAGACGGATCTTGATAAAGTTCCACCACCTTTGCAAGGATTGATGCACAGTGCTGTAAAGTGAGTCTTGCAAATATGATTTTTAATAAGCGCTGTGTTTGAACCACTGATGACACCTTTTATTATTCTGACACCTCATATGAGCGCTGCCCAGCAGTGCCTGAATATCATTTACAGTCTGAGGTTCAGTAGATTTTAAACTGGTTATATATCAGGCTATTCCTCAAACTGCAGACCCTAACACTTGCTATATCATTTTCTTACCCCAATGCAGGTCGACCAGGGTGTGGATGGCTGTGGGCCTGATGCACTGGAGAATTTTCTCTACATTTGTTGCTGCATTCAAGTCCACCAACAGGTGAAAGATGGTTGATCTGCTATTTGAGAATCAAGGTGAGCTTTGTCTTGATCTGTGATGTTGCATGTCTGAACCGCTGATGACACCTTTATTATTCTGACACCTCATATGAGCGCTGCCAGCAGTGCCTGATTATCATTTACAGTCTGAGGTTCAACAAATAATGGAAAACCAAGCTTGTCTTCTGCTTTGCATTTCTGATTCAGCCTCTTAAAAAAAAAAAAAAAAAAAAAAAAGACCTAAACAAGCACATTTTCCTTCCTCTTGCAGGTGATTATTGGGGTCAGTGGGATCAATGGGGCCCAATGGAAGAAGAAATCCTTCTTGGATTTAAGGAAAATCACACAGCAAACCGTTTATGGGACACTGAATTGGCTTTAATGTGATCTGCTTTAAAATCCTTAAGGTGAGTTCCTTTCTTAATCTAGTGTTGCTGCATGGTATCAATATTAGGTTTCTGAACCGCTGATGACACCTTTTATTATTCTGACACCTCATATGAGCGCTGCAAGCAGTGCCTGATTATCATTTACAGTCTGAGGTTCAACACATTAGCTATTATTGTTTCTCAATCATGGAAAACAAAGCTTGTCTGTCCTGCTTTGCATTTTTTATTCAGTGTTTTATGAAAATAAATAGACCTAAACAAGCACTTTTTTCCTCCTTCAGGTGATTATAGCTGTTAATGGGATCATTGGGCCCAATGGAAGAAGAAATCCTTCTTGGATTTAAGGAAAATCACACAGCAAACTGTTTATGGGACACTAAATTTGCTTTAATGTGATCTGCTTTAAAATCCTTAAGGTGAGTTCCTTTCTTAATCTAGTAATCCAGCATGGTATCAATATTAGGTTTCTGAACCGCTGATGACACCTTTTATTATTCTGACACCTCATATGAGCGCTGCAAGCAGTGCCTGATTATCATTTACAGTCTGAGGTTCAACAAATTATGGAAAACCAAGCTTCTGTCCTACTCTGCATTTCTTATTCAGCCTCTTATGAAATAAATAGACCTAAACGAGCACTTTCCTTCCTCCTGCAGGTGATTATAGCTGTTAATGGGATCAGTGGGCCCAATGGAAGAAGAAATCCTTCTTGGATTTAAAGAAAATCCCTCCCCAAACAGTTTATGGGACACTGAATTGGCTTTAATGTGATGAACTGCTTTCAAATCCTTAAGGTGAGTTCCTTTCTTATTCCATGGTATCATGATGATTAGGTTTCTGAACCGCTGATGACACCTTTTATTATTCTGACACCTCATATGAGCGCTGCCAGCAGTGCCTGATTATCATTTACAGTCTGAGGTTCGATAAGGTAGCTTGGCTTAATTCTAACCAAGTGTGCTAGGCTTCTTTTAAAAGAACACCTTCCCTCCTGCAGACTGATACGGCCGTGATTGGCTGGAGATGAACACATCGGTCTGAAAGTGCTTGATGGGAACCGTTTCTGAACTGGAGGTGAGCTCCTTTTTTTCACTGCAGTATTACTGCATGCTTCTACCATAACATTTATGAACTGCTGATGACAACTTTACATTTTCTGACACCTCATATGAGCGCTGCCAGCAGTGCCTGATTATCATTTACAGTCTGATGTTCATTGAACCAGTTATCATTGCCTAGATTTCTGATCAAGTGCCCAAGTAATGAGCTAACAAGCTTATTTTCTTATTCCATGCAGACTGACGTTGCTGTGGATGACTGGAGAGCAACACGTGGGCTTGATTCATCCGACTGGATTCTAATGTTGCACCTCAGAACATGAGAATTGTGAACTTCTAGATAAGGAAAGAGTGCTAATGGTATAAATATTAAAATTCTGAACTGCTTTTATTTTATTATTGACACCTCGAGAGCTGCAGGCAGCGTATGATTATCAGTTTGTCTGAAGTTCAATAAAATGGCTCTTAAAATACAGTTCTAATCATCATTTCTGATTCACTTTATTATCTAGCATTTATCATATTCAATTCCCCACTGTTTTCAAAACCCTTGGTGCAGGCTGGCACATGTGAAGACTGGCCAGTGAGGGATTGTTGGAGCTTTAGGGTGTCTTAAGAAACATGATTATCTAATGTATACCTCCACCACTTGCAGGAGTAGTTGTTGCAACAGTAAGTGGTGATTTTCTTTCCAGTCTTTCCTGCTGCCTGTCGAGTATTTACAAAATTGTCCTAAAGACCACATTTGCTTAGACTTTTTCCTGCAATACCCTGTGTTTCAGTAAATTCCACTAGATGGCGCACTCCAAACACCACCCACCTTTGCTAAAGCAAAAAAAGGTGAACACCACCACTGTTACCACTGAAACTATGCAGTAGGTAACATTTGCTCTTAATTAGTATCACATATAATTTCTATTTGTTCGTCTCCACCATCTGTTACTGGCCTGTCTGTCAAATTTTAAAACCCAGTTGTGCCCTTGATCCAAAAGATTAGTCTATCTCTGCTGTAGAGTCACTGACCCTGTCTGTGGTGCCAGTATTACTCAACTTAATGCAAAATACTGTCACTCAGATCTTGTCTGTGAGCTTTCAGCATGTCAGTCAGGGTTGTTCTGCACAGCAGCCCTTTCATTAGTCGTGTAAAGTTTGCTTAAATGTGGACAATCTAGCTTGACATTCAGTAGCTTATAATTCGAAAGTAAGGAGGCTGGTGTGTAATGTAAGTTAGCTGAAGTTATTGACAAGGTGAAACATGAGAAATGTTAACGTGTATTTATTTTGCAAGGTACAAAGCAGAACCAAACTGATCCAACAAGAGCAGGTAGTAATTGTCATCTTTCAGGCAGAGAACCTGAAAAGAGCTTACAATGTACCGTATCACAACTTTAAAAATAGACAATGACTGGTGAAAGTGCTAACATGAGTTTTAAAGGGGAACTAACAAAGACTTTCTCATTATGTAGAAATTACTTTTTCTCATTAATGGGTTTGAGAGGAAAATGTTATGGTCTCTTCTGCTGTTAAACAATAGCCAAACATGTCTGTTCCTCGTAAATAAATTGTGCTTTACTAAAGGCTATAAGCTTTTTTTTTTCTTGTAAAATCTCTACTGCAAAACTAAAAGTAAAATTGTATTACAAGAGTAAACAAAAAAACATTCTAATAAAGTGAGTCTCAATTCCTTAATAGTGAATTACAATCCACTAAGTCCACAAAGAGCAGTAGTAGAGATAATACACTCATCTGAACAAATATATATTATACATGATATATTAGCTCAATGTTTGGTAATAATTTATCAGGAGTGTTTAAGTGCTTTTATGTAGAAAATAAGTGCATAAGTAAAATGTGACCTTTTTATTAAAATTACACTGCTGTTTTACTGCAGCTCACTTATCCTCAGGGTGGCCGGGAGCGAGATACTCCTTATACATAGAGTAAATCACACCTGAAACACAAACCAATATACAGTAATTACACTCAGTACTAACAGCGCTGTGAAAAAGAACACAAGTTAAATAAAACCACCAAAATAAAAAAAAGTTTGTAATATTAAAGTAAACAATGGCTAAAGTATGGGCTTTCTCCCAATTCACTTTATTTTTACATATTTGTCTCACTAAACAGGGTGGTCTGGGTCCTTTCTGTGTGGAGTTTGCATGTTCGCCCCGTGTCTGCATGGGTTTCCTCCCACAGTCCAAAAACATAGTCAGATTAATTGGAGACACTGAATTGCCCTATAGGTGAATGGGTGTGTGTGTGTGTCTGCCCTGTGATGGACTGGCACCCCGTCCAGAGTGTTACTGTTTTCCCTGTGCCCATTGAAAAGCTGGGATAGGCTCCAGCACCCCCCGTGACCCTGATTAGATAAGCGGTTAAGAAAGTGAGTGAGTGAGAGTGTCTCTCTAAACTGCTTTAGATCCCCTTTATAAATGTACTAGTTATAAAGAACAAGAGGATTTTTACATTGTTTTTACACAGACAGTAGGTGATAACATTCTGTCTTCAGTATAAACACATCATTCCTTTCTATGACTATCATAATTACAAAACTAGAAGAAATTGTAAAAAAGCAAAGACTTTTAACTGTTTATATAAATATTACATAAAAATAAACCAGCTTCTTCCTAAAGTTCTCATGGACAAAATTATTAAAAGCCTTAGAGACACAGAAATTGCCTGTCAGAACCAACGGTCCAACAATAGGCTTAAAAAAGTGCTTGCCTTTGTGTGACATAGGTGGATTTAAACTGAACCACTGCTGCTGTATTTGACATTAACAGCTTTGCAGTGTTACACACAATTTTATTTATGTGTTTATTAGGATTTTAAAGTCATGTTTTACACCTTGGTTACACTCATGACAGAAACGGTAGTTAATCATTACACAAGATTCATCAGTTTACAAGTTTAATGTCAAACACAGTCATGGACAACTTTGTATCCCCTGTTTACCTCACTTGCACGTCTTTGGACTGTGCACACAGAAAGGACCCGGACCGCCCCACCCAGGGACTGAACCCAGGACCTCCTTGCTGTGAGGCGACAGTGCTACCCACCGTGCCATCGTGCCGCCCAGTTACACAAAATAACAAACAACACAATATATAATAAAAACAAATGTCTTACCCAGTGTCATGGCACCAACCACAAAGCCCTGCGCCCCAACACGCATGTGAATCAGATGTACCGACATTTTAGTTTCACCTCGAGATTTCAGCTTATATAATCCATACGCCACAACTCCAAGAAATCCGGCCATGCCTAAAACACATTATACTGTGTGTTAATGTTACTTTACAGTATTGTACTCACACAAATGGTGGACAGAATAACAGAAACTGTAGATAAAAACGAGGACTATCTTTTAGACTGTCTTTACCAGCATGTATCAGATAATTAGCACTTTGAAATTTTACATCACTGGGGCTTATAAGATCCTGCTCCAAATGTGAAGCGTGATTGAACAGTGTCACCCACGTTCCAACAGCTTTTAATTTGCTGTGTACGTCGAATTTTTCTGACCTTGGCAATAGACCACTGTTTCCTGAACTTTTAACAGGTGCTGCCAGACTAACCCTGTTTATATGGAAACAAATGTGACACCAGCTTAGTCCATTCTAACCACCAACAAGAAGTTAGGAGACCATGCCCAAAACTATATGCACATGTCACCTAACATTTTCAGAAAGTGCGACAAACAGTATGTATATTATATAACAGTGATTATCTGTATTGTCTCTGTCAAAGAAAGAAATAAGTAAATAAAATATTTACCTATTGGCACAAAAGGGGATTCTTTTGCTTTCCTCATTAATTTGGAGGACCCATCCTCCTCACCAGACCAGCTTTTCTCCATTCTTAATTGCTCTATAGACAAAACACAATGATTTACACCACATTTCATTTTGATTAGTAAAATACTGTATGTAAGAATACAACAAATAATGGCACAATTAATGGTTTATGTGTATCAATTGTATTGTGTTCAGCACTGCTGGAGCATGTTTAATTATGATTACTGTATGTCATGCGAACCAAATTGAGAGACCTGGTTAAAAGAGCACACATTAAAGCTTTTAGGTAATATCTGGAAAGGAAATACATTTTGTGATGTTGATAAGGCGTGTACAATGGTTGTGTGATCAGCTGTAAAAAGTTTGTATTGCTTTGTTATCTGCTGTGTTATGTATCACTATATCACTGCACTTTGGACCACACTGAACTCTGTACTTTTTACAAATGTATCATCTCACCTGTATATACCATCAGCACTACTTACACCAGCACAACAATAATGTATGTATTGTATATATCTGCTATACTTATATACTTCACTTTATTTATTCTCATTCATTACCCATTCATGTAGTCACTTTAGTCACCTTCATTACTCTGTAAATACATATTAGTCTATACACTGTACAATCATCATTATCTGTTTAATACCAATATTATCTGTTCAAAATCAACATCATCTGTTTAATATTCTTAATATTCTCTTAATATGTCTTCTCATTTCACTTATCCAGTCACTTCTGCACTTTAACAATTTAAAATATATGTAAATAATCTCTAGCTTGCACTTCTGGTTAGATGCTACTGCATTTCGTGGATTTGTACTTGTTTACTCTGCACAGTGACAAAGTTGAATCTAACCTAATCTAATGTATGTTTGTTGGTTATACTGTCATTTACATTTACATTTTGGCATTTATCCAAAGAGACTTACAATTATGAATGAACACGATTATGAGCAGTTGAGGGTTAAGGGCCTTGCTCAGGGGTCCAACAGTGGCAGCTTGGCAGTGGTGGGGCTTGAACCGGCAACCGTCTGACTACTAGTCCAGTACCTTAACCTCTGAGCTATCACTGTCCTCACTAACGTTCATTATTACTTATTTCCAATGTTTCTAACCATAGTTTGTTTATTATTATCTTTTTTGCTAATTGTTTAACAGTCTGGAACCAACATGGTGCAGTTTTCGCAGCAATAGGAACAGAGAAAGCCCATCCTGTTTGTATTATTATTTAGAGCAGCAAATATCTGGGCTGCAATCAAAGAAAGCATGAAACGCTTAAATAAGTGTAAATAATATATGAATCTGTCTGATTGTATGTAAACATTTTCCTAATTAGTTTTTTATGTGTATGCTGTGCTGACTGTTTATTATTGTTATTATTATTATCATCAGAAGTAGTAGTACTAATAGTAGCAGTATTAGTTTTATTATTTACATATCAGCATTGGAGTAAACAACCCAACATTCATGGTAAAATTAACCAAGCATTGGATAAAAAAAGAACCTCACAGTTGGGTTGTTGTAACAACACAGCACAATGGTAAAATAGCATAACCCAACAAGCTGGGTTAAAATAACCCAGTGTGTGTTCTGTCCAATATTTACCCAGCACTGGGTTGCCAAATAACCCAGGTTGGGTTGTTTTCAGCCCAGCATTTTTCAGAAAGTACCAACTGATATTCACAGCAATTTAAATCAACATTTAGGTGTTTCATCACTCTGTAAGTTTGTTTGTTTATTTGGATTTTAACGTCATGTTTTACACTTTGGTTACATTTATGACAGGAACGGTAGTTACTCATTACACAAGGTTTATCAGTTCACAAGGTTATATCGAACACAGTCCTGGACAGCTTTGAGTCTCCAATTCACTTCACTTGCACGTCTTTGGACTGTGGGAGGAAACCGGAGCACCTGAAGAAAACCCACAGGATCTGAGAAGATATCACTCTGTAAGCCTGATGTCAAATAACGTCCTGGTTATTGTATTAGGTTCTCTACTATTCCACTATAAAATTGCCTGTCTGAAGGAGGCCATTTGGTCCTGCAATGTCAGACAGAAACGGTCAAAATGAGGCAACGATTCTTGATACAGTATTAAAAAGTGACACTGAAACCTACAGATCTGATCAAACTGTCCAAATCTTTGTAAAACACTAAATATAAACGAGTGAAGAATGAAACCAGCGTCTGTGTGTATATAACAAATACAAACAATATCACTACTCACAGTCTTGTAGCAGATACAGGGAATACAATCAATCCGTGTGAGACTGAAGGTGATCAAAGAAGTCCTAACGTCTGTGGTCTGGACGTCTGGTATGACGTCACAGTGTATAATTACATCACATCACATGCGCAGATCAAAGCCGTTAACTTCGTTTGATCCTGAGCGGATGTGCAGTAACTGCGCCGTCACGCACAAACCGAAAGTAAAAATACAGAATAAATGGAACCAAAAAATGTCTTTAAATGAGAATTCGGTTCACACATGAACTAAAACAGCTCGATCACTTATTCTGCTGCTGTACGTGCTGTACGTGATCCTGCCGAGTTAGGGGCCGTCCCTAAACTTCCTGAACGTAGACATACGTGCACAATGATGTGGGACGAAACAACTATTAACCCATTCAATGTTCGTTTAAATTTTACACCGTCATCGTGAAACTGCACAAACAAATCGCAATGCTTTCCAATCAGACAGAATAAAGTGGCAGCAATTTCATGATTAAAAACTATAAAGCACTTCCAAAAAACAAGGAAATACAAAAAAAAACCTGTTCCACTACAGTTAGAAACAACTGTCTGTTTTATCAGCTCCACTTACCATATAGAAGCACTTTGTAGTTCTACAATTACTGACTGTAGTCCATCTGTTTCTCTGCATGCTTTGTTAGCCCCCTTTCACCCTGTTCTTCAATGGTCAGGACCCCCACAGGACCACCACAGAGCAGGTATTATTTAGGTGGTGGATGATTCTCAGCACTGCAGTGACACTGACATGGTGGTGGTGTGTTAGTGTGTGTTGTGCTGGTATGAGTGGATCAGACACAGCAGCGCTGCTGGAGTTTTTAAACACCTCACTGTCACTGCTGGACTGAGAATAGTCCACCAACCAAATATATCCAGCCAACAGCGCCCCGTGGGCAGCGTCCTGTGACCACTGATGAAGGTCTAGAAGATGACCGACTCAAACAGCAGCAATAGATGAGCGATCGTCTCTGACTTTACATCTACAAGGTGGACCAACCAGGTAGGAGTGTATCATAGAGTGGACAGTGAGTGGACACGGTGTTTAAAAGCTCCAGCAGCGCTGCTGTGTCTGATCCACTCATACCAGCACAACACACACTAACACACCACCACCATGTCAGTGTCACTGCAGTGCTGAGAATGATCCACCACCTAAATAATACCTGCTCTGTGGTGGTCCTGTGGGGGTCCTGACCATTGAAGAACAGGGTGAAAGCAGGTTAAAAAGTATGTAGAATAATAGATGGACTACAGTCAGAAATTGTAGAACTACAAAGTGCTTCTATATGGTAAGTGGAGCTGATAAAATGGACAGTGGGTGTAGAAACAAGGAGGTGGTTTTAATGTTATGGCTGATCAGTGTATATTGATCTCTTCAGACGGAATGTAAAATGCAAATGTACAGAGACAAGTTTAGCCTTATAATATTCATAGTTTAAAATATACATACTGTACATTTCAGATGTTTAAGGCCTGCAACATACACTATACAGCACATACATGTGTATTTGCACATGTGACCATGAGCTTGTTGGACATCTCATTTCCAAAACAAATGCTATTAAAATAGAGTGACCTCTGTGTGATCATAACAGCCACTTTGGGAAGGCTTCATATAACATGGAAGTACTGCTGTACCAATTTGTGACCATTAGGTTAAATAATAATAATCAATAATTAGAATGGGTGTCCCAATACTTTTGTCTATATAGTGTATAGTTTATTATGTATATACACCACAGGAATTCACTCATCCACCAATAATTAACCCATTTGGATGATGAGTCTTTAGCTCAGCGATTAAAGTACTAAACTCTTGATCCGAAGGTCACTGGTGCTGCAGTTGGTTCTCTAAGCATAGCCCACGGTGGCTAAGTGGGTCGCACTGTCGCCTCACAGCAAGAAGGTCCTGGGTTCGATCCCCAGGGTCCTTTCTGTGTGGAGTTTGCATGTTCTCCCTGTGTCTGCGTGGGTTTACTATGGGTGCTCCGGTTTCCTTGCACAGTCCAAAAACATGCAATTGAGGTTACTTGGAGACACTGAATTGTCCATGACTGTGTTTGATATAACCTTGTGAACTGATGAATCTTGTGTAATGAGTAACTACCTGTAAAACATGATGTTAAAAATCCAAATAAACAAAATAAACTAAACATAGCCCTTAAGTCTGTATTGCTTTGGCTAAACTTTTCTGCCATTAATGTAAATATTTCCTATAAAGTTCAGACACTATAATTAAAGAGTAAGAAATTTTAACTTTCCTTTAAAAGGTGGTGAGGACAAGATGTGACATTTAAACAACTTATTGTGGTGTCAGCGAGAAGGAAGGAAACATTTCTGCTCTTTAAACTGTAGGGGGCAGAACTCTGTATTCAGTTGCTTTTGAGTCACATAATACAGTATAAAGTGGACTATTCCTTCTGCGCCCCCTAGTGGTAATCAGGCGCAGAGCAGCTGCTTAGTTTGCCTGTCCTTGTGTGGGGTGTGTCTGTGGGAACAGCTCCTCCTGCAAAATGCCATGTTTAGGTTATAATAATAATATCATGCCAACCTTTATGTCACCTTTTATAAAAGCTTTATCTCTACTATATCATTCAGAACATTATGGGTTTTTTTTTTAAATTGGATGAAAATGGGGCTTAGTGGGTAGCCAGGTTAAATGGAGACACTGAATTAACCTTTTAGTTGAATGGGTGTGTATGGGTGTGTATGTGTGTGTGTGTGTGTGTGTGTGTGTGTGTGCGTCTGCCCTGCGATGGACTGGCATCCTGTCCAGGGTGTTACTGTGTGCCTTGCACCCATTGAAAAGCTGGGATAGGCTCCAGCACTACCCAACGCGACCCTAATTGGATAAGCGAATACAAATTTGAATGAATGAATGGATAAAAATCAACATCTTTAAAAATGATCACTACATGCTGAAGGTGAACTGGCTGATGTAAATTGCCCATCGGTGTGTGTTTTGCCTTGTAGTAGATTAATGCCCTACATTTTATGGAGGCCCATAAGCAAATGTGTTGCATATATATATATATATATATATATATATATATATATATATATATATGTACATGTAACATATATAATTATTTATACTTAGAAGTATGTACACTGATCAGCCATAACATTAAAACCACCTCCCTGTTTCTACACTCACTGTCTATTTTATCAGCTCCACTTACCATACAGAAGCACTTTGTAGTTCTACAATTACTGACTGTAGTCCATTTGTTTCTCTACATGCTTTGTTACCCCCTTTCACCCTGTTCTTCAATGGTCAGGACCCCCACAGGACCACCACAGAGCAGGTATTATTTAGGTGGTGGATGATTCTCAGCACTGCAGTGACACTGACATGGTGGTGGTGTGTTAGTGTGTGTTGTGCTGGTATGAGTGGATCAGACACAGCAGCGCTGCTGGAGTTTTTAAGCACCTCACTGTCAGTGCTGGACTGAGAATAGTCCACCAACTAAATATATCCAGCCAACAGCGCCCCGTGGGCAGCGTCCTGTGCCCAATGATGAAGGTCTAGACTGACTCAAACAGCAGCAATAGATGAGCGATCGTCTCTGACCTCTACAAGGTGGACCGACTAGGTAGGAGCATCTAATAGAGTGGACAGTGAGTGGACACGGTGTTTAAAAACTCCAGCAGCGCTGCCGTGTCTGATCCACTCATACCAGCACAACACACACTAACACACCACCACCATGTCAGTGTCACTGCAGTGCTGAGAATCATCCACCACCTAAATAATACCTGCTCTGTGGTGGTCCTGTCATGGCTGGATTACTGACCGGGCCAGTGGGGCCAGCGCCCAGGGGCCCTTGAGGTCAGGGGGCCCCGGGGGGGGGGGGGGGGCCCTGGCCCAAAACATTTTGCGATGCCTATCAACATTTATGATACAATATATTTTTATTTCCGAGGGCCCTCCATTTTAAGGATCCTCTGACTATTAGGGACTTTTACCCCAGGGCCTCTTGGGGGCCCTAGCCATGCTTTTGGGGCCCCTAGCCATGCTTTTGGGGCCCCTAGCCATGCTTTTGGGCCCTAGCCATGCTTTTGGGGGCCCTAGCCATGCTTTTGGGCCCCTTATGAAAATGGATGAGGCGTTGTGGCACTGCTCTGACTTCGACTTCTGGCTATTAGGGGTCCTAGGAAAGAGGGGGGCATATTTTTAGAGGGCCCTGGTTATGAGAGCCCCTACCAGGGGGCCCTAGAGAAGAGCAGGGCATACCATTATAGGGCCCTTGATCACGAGGGCCCCTGCTATGGGGCCCTTGACTTCCATAGAAGTCGTTTACCATGGCTCTTTGACTTTCTAGGGACCTACAAATTGCCAGGCAAGCTACCATATTTCATAACAGACGTTTTGTTGCAAATATGCGACTCAGGCCCTTACTTAATGTTTCTGAATTTGTATTGTTTCAAAATTATTATGTTCAATTTCTGTTAAGCGCAGAGACACAAATTAATTTAGCAATTTTGCAATTATTTAAATTTAAGACAAGCAATTTCAAGCAGTTTGAATGCATACACACAATTAACTGAGCTATTTGATGTTCTTTTCATGCCTGACAATATGTCCAACAGTGAGCTCACTTTAAAGGCTAACTCACTCGCTGCAGCATATCCTTCAGATCTGAACATGAGCCTGGCAGATGAATTGATACAATACATTTCATTCAGAACAGAAAAAGAAAAATGTCCTAGTAAAATGCTCAAAACCATGATAAATGTGAATTTACAGTCAACCTTTCCAAATGTCTACATAGTACTTAGACTTTTTTTGACTGTGCCTATCACAAATTGTGAAGGGGAGCGTTCATTCTCCAAACTGGCTCGTATTAAGAATGAACTCAGGATTAGGATGCGCCAAAACCGCCTGAACTCACTGTCACTTCTGGCCATTGAATCAGATTTGGTCAGACAGCTTAATTTTGATGAATTAGTGGATGACTTTGCAAGAAAGAAGAGTAGAAAGAAACTTATATAAAATAGATTCTTGTGTTAGGGTTAGTTATTGACAGGTTGTTTAATGTATTAATTTATTTATGGGTTTTTTTTTTGGGGGGGGGGCGGGCGGGCGGGGGGTTCCTGGGCAACTCTTTGCCCAGGAGCCCAGACTATCCTTAATCCGTCCTTGGGTCCTGTGGGGGTCCTGACCATTCAGGAACAGAGTGAAAGCAGGTTAAAAAGTCAGTCAGTAATTGTAGAACTACAAAGTGCTTCTATATGGTAAGTGGAGCTGATAAAATGGCCTATTTTTATATATGTTGTGTTAATAAAACTGCATATATATATATATACATTTAATATTTATGCTAACATATATGGATACCACATATAATACCATATAATGAATCCTATAGATATATTTAGTATATGTAAACACACACTTTTATTATAGGTATTTCATATATGGTATAAACTTACATCTACATAGATCCAGAGGATACATGTATGTTATAATAATATATCACCTTATAGCTAACATATGTGGAAAAACCATTACTGATGTCATATATTACATTTCCCTGTAAAGGGAAGAGGCTCATTTAGTCAGCTTAGCTTATCAATGCAATGTTAATTAAGTAATAATAATTAGGGGTGCCGGAGTCTAAAGCTACTCTCTGTAAAACTGATATCTTACTTCTTCACATTTTCTGTTGTTTTACCCCGAGGTGGTTCTGAGGGAAACCTGTTTTCCCGCCCGAGGTTAAGGAATGAAGTCGAGACTGCCGTGTAAACAATGCTGCTCCTGCCAGATGTGAAAGATACCTGGCGTGTTTGCACCAAGAATAATGTCAAGAACTCACTGCAGACTTTATCACAGACTGAACTTAATAATAACTCATTTTAATTTGGGTCTGAGTCTGGTTCCTCTCAAGGTTTCTTCCTGTAATTTTAAGGGAGTTTTTCCTTGCCGCTGTCGCCCTCAGCTTGCTCAACAGGGTTTTTGTATCTGTTGGTCCTGGAGTCTGTAAAGTTGCTTTGAGACAATGTCTATAGTAAAAAGCGCTATATAAATAAAGTTGACTTGACTAATAACGCACAGAAACACACAAACATTTGGATTAATAAACATGTTTAAATCCTCCTTGCACACTCCATGACGATCTAATGAGTGAGTCTCAGGATTTGTCGAACAATAAAACCAAAAGTATTTGGACACTTGCTTTCTGTTTGTGCGACAGAGTTAAACATCCTTCGAGGCTTCGTTCCAAAATAGCTCATTTTTTTTAAACAAGAGCACTATGTAGGGTACAAAATCCACTGTGTTTTACCCTACATAGTGCACCAGTGTGTTATTTAGGAGTTGATTTGGGGTCAGACCATCGACTTCCGTTCTCCTAATCGATAGTGAGCTGAATCGAGCCGTATTGCCGGTATGATGATGATGATGATGATGATGATGATGATGATGATGATGATGATGATGATGATGATGATGATGATGATGATGATGATGATGTTCAGCGGGCGTCGTGAGCTCGGGTAGACACGTGTTTACGGTTAATCGAAGCTGTAATATCGTGTCTGGATTATTCTGCAGCCCTGCAACATTTTCACCTGCAACAGTTGCACTGATATTGTTTCAATGAATCTTGTAAGGTAAGAGCATCAGATGTTTAAGGCGTTTAAAAATGACCAGACAACAGAAATGGCACGACGCGTAATAGCTGCTCATTGTGTCCGGGAGGGTCGTAACGATACAATCATTCACATCGATTATTACAACACCAAGAAACAGTTATGGGTCTAATTATGAAGAAAGATTCTGATCATATGGATGCTCTGCAGCAGGTTTATTGAAGTGATTTGGAAGACAGTTTGGATTGTGTGTGTTTATTTAGTCCTGGGCTGGGTCGCTGTGGGTCCGGTGCCACTTGCAAACACTAAGCGCAAAGCACACGCCACATGTAATATAGAGTATACTATTACACTTATGCACGTTTTTACATTCATTACATGTTTTTATGTGTTGTTTTATTATTGGTGGTGGTAGTGATGGTGGTTGGGGTGGCGGGGGGTCTGTCTTCACTGGAAACTACACACCTGAATTACTTTCTTAATTAATAAATGCATTTCTTTGTTGCAATTGTATATAAACACAACGAAATTTGTTATGCAACGTCTTGTAAACAAAACATACACAGTCGCATGATCATAAACAATGAACGGTGAAATAGACATACAACCTCCTCAAAGTCCTCATACACAAACAATATCTAAAGGTATAAAGGTGAAGGTACAGACTTTACATGATATAAGAGTGTTTTTTTATATAAGGTAGTGGATATATATACAGGCTTTACATGATATAAGGTAGTGTTTTTATATAAGGTAGTGGTTATATACAGGGGTTGGACAAAATAACTGAAACACCTGTCATTTTAGTGTGGGAGGTTTCATGGCTAAATTGGACCAGTCTGGTGGCCAATCTTCATTAATTGCACATTGCACCAGTAAGAGCAGAGTGTGAAGGTTCAATTAGCAGGGTAAGAGCACAGTTTTGCTCAAAATATTGCAATGCACACAACATTATTGGTGACATACCAGAGTTCAAAAGAGGACAAATTGTTGGTGCACGTCTTGCTGGCGCATCTGTGACCAAGACAGCAAGTCTTTGTGATGTATCAAGAGCCACGGTATCCAGGGTAATGTCAGCATACCACCAAGAAGGACAAACCACATCCGACAGGATTAACTGTGGACGCAAGAGGAAGCTGTCTGAAAGGGATGTTCGGGTGCTAACCCGGATTGTATCCAAAAAACATAAAACCACGGCTGCCCAAATCACGGCAGAATTAAATGTGCACCTCGACTCTCCTGTTTCCACCAGAACTGTCCGTCGGGAGCTCCACAGGGTCGATATACACGGCCGGGCTGCTATAGCCAAACCTTTGGTCACTCGTGCCAATGCCAAACGTCGGTTTCAATGGTGCAAGGAGCGCAAATCTTGGGCTGTGGACAATGTGAAACATGTATTGTTCTCTGATGAGTCCACCTTTACTGTTTTCCCCACATCCGGGAGAGTTACGGTGTGGAGAAGCCCCAAAGAAGCGTACCACCCAGACTGTTGCATGCCCAGAGTGAAGCATGGGGGTGGATCAGTGATGGTTTGGGCTGCCATATCATGGCATTCCCTTGGCCCAATACTTGTGCTAGATGGGCGCGTCACTGCCAAGGACTACCGAACCATTCTGGAGGACCATGTGCATCCAATGGCGGTGCCGTGTATCAGGATGACAATGCACCGATACACACAGCAAGACTGGTGAAAGATTGGTTTGATGAACATGAAAGTGAAGTTGAACATCTCCCATGGCCTGCACAGTCACCAGATCTAAATATTATTGAGCCACTTTGGGGTGTTTTGGAGAAGCGAGTAAGGAAACGTTTTCCTCCACCAGCATCACGTAGTGACCTGGCCACTATCCTGCAAGAAGAATGGCTTAAAATCCCTCTGACCACTGTGCAGGACTTGTATATGTCATTTCCAAGACCAATTGACGCTGTATTGGCCGCAAAAGGAGGCCCTACACCATACTAATAAATTATTGTGGTCTAAAACCAGGTGTTTCAGTTATTTTGTCCAACCCCTGTATACTGTATATATAATTCAGATGTTGATGAAGCGATCCAGATGTATGAAGCGATCCAGATGTGTAAATTATGGCTCAACCAATTCAGAACTGCAATCCAGATGCACACACACACACATTTTATATATATATATAATGTATATATACGTATATACGTGTGTGTGTGCATCTGGATTGCAGTTCTGAATTGGTTGAGCCATAATTTACACATCTGGATCGCTTCATCAACATCTGAATTTTATTTCTATTTTACATTTTCAGCATTTGGGAGACGCCTTTATCCAAAGCAACTTACAGTTGAGACTGCATACACTGCAAGCAATTGAGGGTTAACGGCCTTGCTCAAGGGCTCAAGGGCCCGACAGTTGCAACCTGGCAGACGTGAGGCTTGACCTTCCCGTTACTAGTCCTGCACTTTAACCACTGAGCTACCACTGTCCCCATTTTACTTAAAATTCAAGTGTTCCATGCAGAACTTGTCCTAAAACCCATGTGTTGTTATCTGTAGATTCCGGAATCACTGTTTAGTTAATACCTGGAACATGTGTTGATGAAGCCAAAACGAGTTCTGCTTTATTGGAAAATAAAAAACAAACGAGGCAAAAGTTGTTGCACTTCAGTTGGTCGTCTTTTGTGTGTCTGTAAGAACAAAATATGAGGAAACCTGATAACCTCATAAGCTGTTGGACATCCAATTCCAGAACCATTAATACAGAGTCTCCACCCAACCCTTCGTAGCTAGAACAATCATGAAACCAAAACCAGCTTTGAGTTTGTTAAGGTTGCCGTATAAAAAAAGTATAAATAATACACATAAGATGATACACTAACTCTAGTGCCACAAGTACGTAGACAAATTTAAAGGCATATAATACACCAACGAGGCGTAACATGATGAACACTGACAGGTGAAGTGAATAACACTGATTATCTCTTCATCACGGCACATCCAGCATTTGTGGGATGTGCTGGACAAACAAGTCCAATCCATGGAGGCTCCACCTTATCTGCTGCTAACATCTTGGTGCCTAATACCACAGCACACCTTCAGGGGCTCTAGTGGAGTCCATGCCTCGAGCGGGGAAGGTGGTCAAAATGTTATGCCTGATCTGTGTACATTCTAGCTCAGTTTTATACAAATTGGTGAGGCAGAAACAGTCAGTAAATGTGGAGATATGTAGTGTATGCTTTGGAAAGTAAATAAAGTGTTTTGTGAAGCAGGTTTACTATACTGGTACATTTAGGTCTGCTTTACTAGGCCAAAGCTTTTAGGCTAGGTCTATAAATATAGAAACTGGGGCATATATTCAGGGCAGATGACAAAGTTGGACCTTTGCGAGGGTGTTTGATGAAGTTTACTACCAACAAAACACAGAATTCAACAACTGTGAGTGAGGTATGTAAACACAGGGTCACTTTATATATAGCCTACACATCTGGGTCTCTTTATCTATAGCCTACACAGCTGGGTCACTTTTTATATGTTTCCTACACTTTCAAATCATTAAAGCTTTACCTATCTGGATCTCTGTATCTTTTAATCTGATTTCATTTCATTTTAGCCTAAACATCTGAATCAGCGAAACAATGGTTTATCTTGATTGCAGCCTACAAATCTGGACTGCTTTATCCATAGGCTAACTTTAGCAGCAGATTACTTATCATATCATTAAATCAGACCGAGTTAAATACAAGTGTGAGGTTATTTTATTGGACTTCCTACGCTGTCGTGTGTATGTCTGTTACGAGTCTATGATAAGTGAGAGCCAACTGGGTGTGAACTGGCAAATCGCACTTACGAACTGCACATCACACACCCCAGTCTTCTTCCTCTTCAGTGCAAGTGTTATTGTAAGCTAATGTTCTAGATTTTACGAGCAATCCAGACACAAGCTTTACAGTAAATGCTTATAATGGCACGTAGTGAGATTGTCCTAAAGCGAGCGTGTCCGGGGGGGTGGAGGGTGGATACTTTTTCCTGTAACTGTATAAATATCATGAAAGAATTATCCAGAAGCAGATGCAGATGTTTTATATAAGAAAATCATTGACAGTGAATTAAGGACGTTGATGAATAACCAAAAGTTGACAAGTAATCAATTGGTTTATTAATGCTGTCAATATTGCTCATCAGTTTCATGTAGAGGAAGCCCATGTTGTGCTGAAAGCTTACTTACTTTATCATTTGACTTTCTGATGTTTGAGTTTCAGATGCTTACATACTTTAAGATATGCAGTGTACACTACAGGGTTAAAAGTATGTGTACGCTTGATCATAAGCTTACCATTAGCATACCATTAGTATATATTAGCCATATAAACTATTAGCACCACTAATCTTCTGGTAAGGCTTTTCACAAGGGTTTGGAACGTCGATGAGAAATAGTGTTCAATTAGTCTAAACAGCATTTGTGAGGTCAGGCTGGTTCGCAATCGACATTCCAATTTGTTTTAAAGATCGGGATGATGTCAGGGATTTGTGCAGGCCACCAGAGTCTTTCCACACCAAACTTCTCACCAAGATCAGGCTTTTGCGCAGGGGTACTGTCATGCTGGAACATAAAAGGGCCTTCCTTAAACTGTTGTCACAAAGTTAAAAGCATTTTATTTATTTTACTATCATTTTATACACCTGTATAGTGTATAACGCATTACATAGCATTATATAAACATTGCAGGAATGCGACAGATCGTGGGACGCGTCTTTTATCCATGTTCACCGGCGCATCCGTTCAGTGCTGCCTCAGACTCCACAGGTCCTATGTTTCCACGGCAACGCTGACATCACGTAATCGTGTTTAAAATGCAGAGATCCTCACTCATCCTCCTCCATGGTTACCAGCTGTTGCCAGGCAACCATCCGGACAGCAGCTTGTAGCAGCATCAGCTTGATTTGATTAGCGAGCAGTCACGAGTCCGGCTGGTTCAGCGATCACATCCCTCGCTCTGACAAAACACTGGAGTTTATTTACAGTGTTTCTGACATGTTTTAGGGTTTTAAAGTATTTTTCAGTTTGATTGTCATTATCCTGTCCATTTTTTGCCTTTTGATCATTTAGACATGTCCAATCCCCTATTGCAGTGCCCCCTTTTGCCATCTGTCAGTGGTTGACACTTGCATAGAGCTATAACATACATGAAGATGATACCCCACCCTCAACAGCCAGTTGTGTCTGTAAGCACCAGGCCAGGTCTCAGTTTATACAGCACTTTTTACAATAGACAATGTCTCAAAGCAACTTTACAGAATCCAGGACCAACAGACCAAAAACCTCTGTTGACCAAGCTGAGGGCGACAGTGGCAAGGAAAAACTCCCTTAAGAGGAACCGGACTCAGCAGGGACCCCCGTCCTTGGGTGGCCTGGAGAATAATTTGAATAAATAGGATTTACACAAATCATACAAACACAAAATTAAAATGAACTAAAAGCTATAAATAGCAAAAATAATTGGAGTTATTATTCAGTCCAGTCTGTGATCAAGTCTGTAGTGAGTTCTTGACATTCTTGGTGCAAACACGGCAGGTTTCACATCTGGCAGGAGCAGCATTGTTGGCACGGCAGTCTTGACTTCAGTCTTGACAGGCTTTGTTACAAGATTTTGGATCTATTCATCTACAAGAGCATTTGCGATAAGGCCTAACTTACGCTTTCTCTTAAACTCTGTGTTCCTGTACACATCTGGAATGGAGTTCAGGTTGTGGCAGTTGTTTTACACCAGACTCTTTAAATTTTCTGTGTGTCATTTATTATTATGTCACTGTTGAAGCAGGAAAGTCGTTCCCCACACCAAATCAGCACTAAATGTTCCTCCACACCAGACTCATCAAAGAATGTGTCATGGGCACAGTCATGCTAGAAGCAAAGGGCTACAAAGTTTAAAGTTTTTAATATGCATTAATAAAACTAAAACTAATAAACATACTTAATAATTGTAAGGGGTAGCCAAATACTTTTGAACATACGATGTATTGGAGCAGTATGTGCATTTACGTTGTAATAATTGTTTTCTCTACATTTACAGGTTTATGAACAATCGAGCACCAGCTAATAAGAGGTATCAGCCGACAGATTATGAGCACGCAGCTAACTGTGCCACACATGCAGTAAGTCCTGTTACACATTCAGTTTTAATACAGTGAGATTTCTGGATTACACCAGGTTTAGGATTTTAATAAATGTTTGGTGCTTTATAGATGGACAAAAAACGTGTCGCCTGAAAAGTTACACACTTTTTACACTCAATTCTGAGTAAATACCATGGTACAAAAATGGTTCGTGGCTTTACATGGCAGTCTGGGTCCCTCCTCAGCCAGCATGGGCATAGCGGATGCAAAAAAATGAGCTGTAGTTGAAAATTGGACGTGATCAAACTTTGAGATATAGGAGAAAAACAGCATATGCTAAATGCTGAATTGTATACATTATACAAAAAGCACTTTCTAAAAATCTTCTTCCCCACAACCGAACTAAAACTGGCTTCTGTTAAAATAGCATAAAACAAATTATAAATGTATTAATTAGTTATAAATTGCTGCATCAATCTACCTGCCATTTCATGGGTGGCTAAGTGGGTAGCACTGTTGCCTCACAGCAAGAGGGTCCTGGGTTCGATTCCTAGGTGGAGCGGTCCGGGTCCTTTCTGTGCGGAGTTTGCATGTTCTCCCCGTGTCTGCGTGGGTTTCCTCCGGGTGCTCCGGTTTCCTCCCACAGTCCAAAGACGTGCAAGTTAGGTGAACTGGAGACACTGAAATGTCCATGACTGTGTTTGATATATAACCTTGTGAACTGATTAATCTAAACAAACAAAAATAAACCCGCCATTTCAACATTCATTGAATATTAGAGGGCTAAATTGCTGATATATTTATAAATTCTGAAATCAGAAGTGTCTGGACACTTATGGTAACCACTTTTAAGCATCTGTTGTGATTATATAACGTGACTTTGATCTAGCCCTTTGTATGTATAAATGTAGTATTACAACTCATATACAGTTGTTACTTTTGTTGAATTGTGTACACATTTTGGTCCTCTCTGTCTGTAACTGTGTGTATCTGTAATATTTATTCCTTCACTACCAACATTTGTTTTGAACTTGAACAGCTCTGGATCCTTCCAAGCATCGTTGGTGGAGTTTTGCTGTACTTCCTGTCTGATGATCACTGGGAGGAGATTGCAGCGTGGCTGTATGGCGCCGGACTGTCAAGCCTTTTTATTATTTCCACAGCCTTCCACACCATCACCTGGAAGAAAAGCCATCTCCGGTACACACACACACATTATAGCGTATTTCCTAAAGAAGCAGTCATCTTTGTAAGAGAACATGTACAATCTGTGCTCTGTCAGTCTTTGTTCTGACGTGTTTTATGAGAACATTTTCTTTTGCAGGAGTTTTAGTCTTACGCATCTTTGCATGTTTCTGCTTATGTTCTCAGATCAGTCGAGCACTGTTTTCACATGTGTGACCGGATGGTGATCTATTTCTTCATTGCTGCATCCTACACACCCTGGTGAGCATGAGGGGAGCATTTATATATATATATATTCTTTATGCATTTTCTCCCCTTTTTTTCCAATTGCCCGATTGCGTCATGCTTCCTCTCCACCAATGCCGATCCCTGCTCTGATTGAGGAGAACGAAGCTAACCCACGCCCCCTCCGACACGTGGGCAGCAGCCGTATGCATCTTATCACCTACACTTTGACGAGTGCAGTGCAGCTCAGCGTTGTGTACAGAGAGACACACCCCGAGAGCACTCTTTTCTCATCTCTGTGCAGGCACCATCAATCAGCCAGCAGAGGTCGTAATTGCACCAGTCATGAGAGAGAGACCCCATCCGGTTTAGTCCCACCCATATCTGAACAACAGGCCAATCGTTGTTCATGTGGCCGCTCATCCTCCGCCGGCAAGGCAGAGCTGAGATTCGATACGATGTTTTTGAGATCCCAGCTCTGGTTCCTGTGTGTGTTTTTACCGCTGCGTTACCTGAGCGGCCGTAGGGGAGCATTTTTAGCGCACAGTAACTCATATTCTTACATTTCTAAAACAATTTGGGTTTGGATTTGGGTTGTTGAACGGTTACCATTTTCTTGATGTCTCTATAGACCAACAAGGAAAAGAAATTCACACCTTAGCGCTGGAGGGATCAGCAGCCTATTGCAGCAGCTCTTACCTACTTTGCTTTTTTGTGCTCTTTTTGCTCTTTCTTCTTAATATTTTTTATAATTTTTTATTTTATTTTTTATTTTTATTATACTTACACTGTACTGGAGCTGCTGTGACACTCGAATTTTCCCCATGTGGATCAATAAAGGAATCTTATCTTATCTTAAATCACCAGTTTATATTGACATGTTGGTGTGTTTGTGTCTTGTTAGGCTGACGTTAAGAGAACTTGGTCCATGGGCTGCTCACATGCGCTGGGTGGTCTGGGTGATGGCATCTGGAGGAACAGCATACGTCTTCTTTTTCCATGAGAAGTATGTAAATGTGTGTGTGTATGTGTGTTTTAGGTCTTCCTGGTGACTCACATCAGTGTCCTAGTTTAGTAGAAAGAGTCAGTGTGAAAAATACACATATTACTGCCAAATGTACCCCTCAGTCAACCAATCATTCACGAATATAAAACTGAAGACTCGCATACGAAGATAACTAAAACAAAAATGAAACAAGAAAGACTATGACTTGGAAATATTAATAAATAAATAAATAACTTCAATGTTCCTGCCATGAATGTAACCAATGTGTTAACATGGTGTTAAACAATAAAATAAACAAACTGCCAAATGTATGATCTCACAGCCCAGCTCTAAGGCAGCAAAGCAGTTCCAAATCATAAGACACCCTCCACCATACTTTACAGCTTTTATAAGGCTTTAGTGTTTGTGTGCAATACGTTATAGTGTGATTCAAAAAGGTTTGGTTTAAAATGCACTAGAGAACATCCTAGATATGAGGAAATTATGCAGAAATCTTATTAGTATCAAGTGTTTCTGATTATGCTTCCTGATGTTGCAGGTATAAAGTAGTCGAGCTGGTCTGCTACACGTCAGTGGGAGTGTTTCCATCCATGGTTATTCTTTCTATGGTAAGAAAATGTCCACGTCACATGACCCCAAACATTAATTCTCTCAGAGGAATAGAAACTCTTACTTTATCTTCTTGCTCTGTCTCTCAGGCCGACAGGTCGGGTCTGTGCGAGCTGTTGGTTGGTGGTGGGTGTTACGTGTTGGGGATGGTGTTCTTTAAAAGTGATGGAGTGGTGCCATTCGCACATGCCATATGGCACCTGTTTGTCGCCATGGGGGCGGGCATCCATTACTACGCTATCTGGAAGTACCTGTACACACCTGGCAATCAACAGACCAGCACCGCCCGGTGACACAAACATACACAAGAAGATACCTGACAGTATTTATATATAATATGATGATGATGTTACATGAAGGTGAACAATATTTGATTTAAAACTACTGGTTTACACACTGCTGGTGGGCAGTGCAGCTACTGTCCTTATTTTTTATTCTATCAGGGATTTATGTGTGTGTCATTATAAATACAGGCAGATCCTGTAATGTAGGAAAAACCAGAAGCTAAATTCAGAGAGCGTGAGAGCTACAAGTTTCAGAATCCATTTGCTTCACTTGTTCTTTGAGATACAAAAGACAAAGAAGCAAAACACTGAACGATTCTGATTGAGCACTTTTAGCCTGCATTCCAGTACTAATAACCTATAATTATAAACAAAACTTTATGGAGACCTGACATCAGAGCATCACATCCAAAACTATGGACAGTAGTATCAAGATGATACCAGTTTGCTCCACTCTTAAATACAGTATATAGAATATATTTTGAAAGGTGCCTGCAGGAACTCACCTCTATTCAGCATCCATGTTGGGCAGCAAGGTCTAATTCACAATTAACGTTTCAATTCATCCCAAAGGTGCTAGACATTGTTCAAGTTACAGCTTGTGCAGAACAGTATTACTACCAGAGTGAGTTTTGGTACATACCACTGCAAGCATGGACATTTCTGTCATTTGCTCTAAGATGTTTCCACTTGAACACAACGGCACTTACTGTTGAACACGCAGCTCCTGCAGGGTATAAATATGAGCTTAAAGTCACTGAGCTTTTCAAAATAGAGCAGAATGCCTGTATTTGTCGTATATGCATATGCAGGTGTACAGTATAACGTAATTCTTTGTTTGCATATCCCAGCTTGTTCGGAAGCTGGGATTGGAGCGCAGGGTCAGTCATTGTACAGCACCCCTGGAGCAGAAAGGGTTAAGATTTACCTTTCGATTGATGGCCCTAAGCTCAACCCACTAGGCTACCACTGTCCCAAAAAATGAAAGATCTATTCTGTTGGTTGTGTTAATCTTTGGGAACTAAATGCTTGATTTTAAATACCGGATACAAACGAGTGTCAAAAATAAACACTAGTAAGAACTGGTGTCGACACTTGTCTCCATGTAGAGTACAGAAATACCACAAGGAACATTGTGATGCTTGTTCTGAATCATGGTGGTGCTAGAATTGGTGTTGCAATGCAGGCTCTTAAATAAATTAAAATTCAGTGTATTTTGGATTTAACCAAGCACACACACCGGTGTAACCTTCAAGACTCACTTAGGGGTAAAATGTAAAATTACAGGACAGTTAAAAGTACAGCACAGTTGATCTGATACCTATTATGTATTGTGTAACAGGGATCTTTGATTGCTGTTTTTTTCTGACACTGCCAATAGAGACACTTTTCTTCCTGCCAAGACATAAAGATTTCATGTATACAAACCTTTATTCCACAAAAGATAGGACAGACTGTAAATGCACTAAGTCAGAAAGCAGTCATTTGCCGAATGCCTTTGACCTATACTTAATGCCATAAGTATTATTTGGTTGGAAGGAGAAAATGACCCTCCAGAGTGTTTCCAATGTAAAGTTCAAAAGCTAGAGTTGTTAGCCATCGTATGTGGGTCTATTAGAACCCAAAGCATGTGGTTGAGTGTTGAGTGCAAAATATAACAAACATAACAACTAAGGAACTGAACAGTATGGAGCTGAAGACAATCAGTGAAGAATGAATGAATACCTTTTTGGAATGCTAATGGTAAATTGGTGAACACACTTCTGTCCCAACTGTTTTGGACCATGTTGCAGGCATCAAATTGCCCAAAATTATATACCCTCACAGCTTTCTGTTTTATAAGCATTTTACACACTGTCCTAAATGTATGAATGAGTTGTGTATACTTTTACAGTATGTTTACTCTATACTGTTTACTACTAATAGGATATTGATATTGTCTTAATGGTATTATGGATCAAGTCACATCCTTGTATTTCATTCATGTGTCTGTGTAAGACGCCATAAGTGCTTTGAGCTTCAGTCTGCCAGCAGTAGGTCTAATGCCCGGGCTTAATCCCAGTTCTGAGTTGTTTGTCTGACGTTTACCTTTAGAAGGAAGTGTAAGTAGCGCTAAATCGAGTCCATTTTCTACTTTAGTTTTCCAGCCTGAACTCAGCTAGCTCCTTAGGACACAAGGTGGCCAACGATAATGATAAAAACTGGCCGGACTGCCTATAGTCCACACTTTTGACTGGGCTGTAGTGGCAAATGCTTTATTCTCAGGTACTTTCTCAGGATGCCATTCCCATTTCTTCCACTGTTGTGTGGAAAATGGAATTTTACTTTGTGAAATGGCATCCAAAATCTTTCTTAGTAATTATACTTGACTACTGCTGGTCACTTCGTTGTCCCCACATGAACAGAATATCTGTTAAAAACTATAGAAGCAGTGGTCTCTTGCTACCCAAACTGCTACCATAAGCAGAAATGTGTCCATCTTTAGTGCATAAGGTGACAGTTTGTTTTATTTCCCAAGCAAATAAGCAATCTAAGCCATTTTTCAAGAAATGACTAATAACTAGTTGTTATAAAACCAGTATTTGATTATGTATGTAGCAGTGGGAAAACGTAGGAACCCCTGCACAAAACCAGTACCTTAACTTAAACTCACACATCCAATACTGAGGCTTTACCACCAGGTGTCGCCACGTTAATGAGGTACATCGTTAACATAGGCTGCCATCTAGTGGGGTGGTGGGGTTGCATGCCGTACATGAAAATAGGCTTTAATTAGATGAATTGCAGCTCCAGTTTTTGATGCATTTAGTTGTTAAGATGTTAAATGCATTTCTAAAACAAAAGTAATATAGTGTTGGTCATGGTGTACAGTAGACTGTATTTGTTTCGACCACAAGCTCTTTCTAGTCGGTGCCCATCAACAAAAGCCAGTTGCAGTGGTTTCATGCAAGCTCACAAGTGACAAACCAAGAGTGAAATCAGCAGCTTCTCATCAGCCAGTTTGTGTAAAACATTTACATTTTCAGCATTTAGTCCACGCTTTTATCCAAAGCGACTTACACTTGTGACAGTATACATCTATATCTAAGTATATATCTATTGGGGGTTAAGGACCTTGCTCAAGGGCCCACCAGTGGCAACCTGGCAGTAGTTGGGCTTGAACTGGCAACCTTCTGATTAATGGTCCAGTACCTTATTCACTAGGCTACAGCTGCCAGATTTAAAACATGAATGGTTAAGGTTAGAAGTGGGATTCGCTTTGCCACATGATGGATACCAAAATCATGTCATTCTAGATGCTAAAACTTACACTATTGTTGAGTCATTTGAAAATACTAACTACCAAACGAAAAGTTTTGATTTATGGAACAAGCAGGTTTAGCTTCACTTGTATGAACAAAATTACTTTTATATCATTTAATCTTTAGACATTGCGTATAAGGCTTGTGGAAACATTTACACACATACTGAAGTCAATTCTACAGTTGCATACACTGCAGGGGCAAAGTTATGTGGACAAGCTTTCTAATGATCAAGTTTAGATGTTTTAGATGCCACACTCACTGCTAGGTCAGAGCCCTGACTTGAACATCTTGCGAGCTAGACTTTCTCCTCCAACATTATTGCTTGACCTCATAAATGTTCCTTGAGCACAGATTACCACAGACACAAGCCTAACTCATATTATTGCCATATTATTGGTCTTGGAATGGGATGTAAAACATGCCTATGCTAAGGTGTCTACATACTTTTGCCTGCTATTGATATACATTCAGAGCAAATGAAGCTGAGTAGATGATAGATGAATCAACTTTTGTACAAAATCCTGTAAAAATAGTGACCGTTTAAAAGCTTTGAACTTGCACAGTGTACCTCATGGGCCAAGCATGAATGCCAGGACCCAATTTCAAAATCTTTCAGAATTTTCAGGAGTTAGTAGTTTAAAAAGCTCACAAAAATGTATATGTATATTATTTATGTATTATTTATTTAAATTGTATTTGTTCTTTTGGATTACATTATCTATTACTTTTATTATTGTTGTTGTTGTTCCCTGACAAAACTTAACGTGTTCTGTACAGTGTTACAAACTACAGCTCTCACTGCCACAGCAAAATCACACCAATCGTGCATTTAATATAACATAGTAAACATGGTTACAAATCAATGTGCATTTTAACCCCCAGTCAACACCAATAGCACAAACCCTAGTCAGAGTTAATGTGTGGCCTAGTTTACAGTCAGTTAAAGGCAGAATAAGATGGATTAGAATGTATAAATGTCTTTTATGGTTGTGCTTTTTATTACCTCAACTCTGGTTTCTGATCTAGATATTACACCAGATAAATTATTTAATTATACCAAGATAAAGTTCTGTCTTTATTTTTATGAAGTCCTCATTAATATTGTTGTTAATTTTATTTTGCTTGAAGTCTCTTTTCCTTTCTTTATGCTACACATGGAGAACTAGTTAATGTCTTTGAGCGAATTACAGCTTTTTAACTGCCACTTTATATACATACATATATATACATTTTAGAATTGATATAAAACATTAACAGACAATGAAAACGGTTGAATGTGCATCTTAAGCCCTGGCCTGTGCAAAAGTCTATGCACAAATAAATATACTGTAATGATTTTAACAATAATAACAATATTAATAGGATTCATAATCTGTTTCACATCACCAGCTTCCAGTGCAAACTAAATTTAAATGAAATTTAGAAAAAGCTTTAAATTTGTTGCAATATTAGGCAGTGACGAGTATTAAATGATTAAATTTAATCAATCAAAATATTTTTTTGTGCTATTTATAGGAGGTGAATAGGTGCTTGTGATAATTGACCAACAATTCAGACAGATTCCCACAATACATCCCACACATTTCTGATGTATTAAAAAATGTTTACGCTCATGATATAATTTGCATTTACATCTTTGGCATTTAGAAGACGCTTTTATCCAAAGCGACTTATATTACAGTAAGTCAGCAATTGAGGGTTAAGGGCCTTGCTCAAGGACCCAACAGCAGCAACCTGGCAGTGGTGGGGCTTGAACTAGCGACCTTCTGATTACTAGTCCAGTACCTTAACCACTAGGCTACAGCTTGGTCCTTCGAATCAACTTCAGAACTGAAAATTATATTAATGAAGCTTAATTCCCTAAATTCCATGTTAATACATGGATAAAGTGTTCCGCCAATGCAGTGTTAAACTGACCACAGCCACTTCACAAACCAACAACAGCAAGTTTTTGTTCTGGCCGGGGCTTTAGACGTGAAATTGTTTGCCTTATTACTTTTGATCAGTATTAAAGTTAATATTTAAAATTTGGGCCTTAACGGAGAACTAAATTACACACATTCTGATATAGATGTTAGTCTGTGTTAAACAGTCTCTGCACCGATACCTACCTGAAGTCTAAACCTAAAGGTTAGTCGAAAGCTACTATAAAGGTCATTGTAAATATCATTTGTGCCTTCAATCAATTTGATGTTTTTCATGCTTTGTTGAAAAGTTGTGATCCTGCCAGACTGCACATTATAAACGATGTATAATTCTTACCTCTAAAACTGGATTGTTATCTAGCTGCAGTATTTGTATTTTTATTCATGATGTCTGTGTGTGTGTGTGTGTGTGTGTGTGTGTGTGTGTTTTATAATTCGTCATTAAACTAACGATTTTAAGGATCTGTGGAGACCTTGTGTCATTATTTTGGTGCTCACTCACTTTTATTACTATATTTTAATATTGTAGATTTGAAGGGTAGATTTTGTTGAGCTCCGAATGTAGACTGCACAACTAAAATCGTACTTGCTGTAATGTCAACTAAGATTAAAGACTTTAATTCAAATCAAAATGTCAACACTAAAGATTTTGAATGAGAAGATAAAACCTCGACTTAATAACTGGTCATTTTAAAATGAGGGTTAAATTGTTGGTGTCCAGGTGGCGCAGCGGGGCATAATAGGCAGTGCCTGCAGCAGACACGTTTCTGCTAGGGCGGGATGACCGGACTATGTGGGTGGTGTCTTCAAACGCTGTGTAAGGACCTTGATTAGCAGATGGGTGAAAAGGGTTCCGGAGGAGGCGTGAGCAGCAGTATACCCACCTCGACTGCAATCAGGGATCCACCAGCAGCAGAAGACAAATTGACTACACTAAATTGGGAGAAAATGGGAGAAAATGCATCAATAAAATAGCAGAAAATGGTAAATTGTTTACTGACAAACTCAAAAATTGAGATTTGAGATTAAACCAACATTTTTCTTGGTGTTGGAAGGTTAGTTACACATCAAAGATGACTGTCCAAGAGGCAATAGTAGTCAATCCACCTACTGGCATACTTTTGGTAGGTGGAAGCAACCTGGAGTGTCCCAAATTTAGTAACTGAGACTCTCTCTCTCTCTCTCTCCTCTCTCTCTCTCTCTCTCATTTCGGCTCTTCTCGTTTACACTCGGCATCCTCTGACGGTGCTCACCAACAGGAGCGTGTACACAACTGAAAACATGGACACGGCAAATAAACGGATGTAAGAGCAATAAAACGGAGTCGGCTGTGCTAATGTAAGATGGAAATAAGCCGATACTGATCCGATTTTGCCGGATTTCAGGGCTGAACCGAACCGCAAAGCGTCAGGACTAGCTTCTATTCTGCAAAGCGCATCGGAATGAGTCCCGTTACTGCAGTCAGCGTGAGTACAACGTTACAATAATCGCGTTTCTGCGTTTAAATACAATTTACTGATGTAACGACTAACTAGCAGCGCAGGGTAACTAACTTTTGTAGAGTAATTAGCCTTTTTAAATGACCGGACAGGTACACCAGACGTTGCCGCATTTCCTTGACCGTACCAGGACCTACCTGGGATGAATTAGATCCTGTTTTTAACACATTTAATAGCGGATTATTTATATTTATATCTGTTTTTGAATGAAGAAGAGGCTTTGTGTGGGATCAGCCGCTCACCGTTAAGACGCAGAAGCCGATTAAAGCTCACGAGCAGAAGCGGGTGCCTTTCATGTTTCGCCCCACGCGCCGCGTTGCCAGTGGAGACAGAGCCGCAGTATAGAAGTGCACCTGGCGCGCGTGAGGTTACAGTTATATTTAAATTTAAATTCAAAATTCGAATGTTAACGGTCACTAACGGATCTTGCTGACCGTTTGAAATTCATTCTACTTTGAGGTAACTGTTTTGACCTTGGTATGTTCTTGTTTCATCGCTTGTACGTTTAAAGGCAAAGATATACCAAAGTTGACTATAACTATAAATAAACTAAGTAAGTTTTAACTTACTTCTTATAGCACTTAAAACAAAGCAGTTTGGTCAATAATCAGCTCTACCCAACGTACAGGTCTGCACTGGACCTGTAAAGCCCCACTGTGGGCTGATCATTAAAGAATCCAGCTGATGGTTGGGAATTCATTCTGGTTTTGCTGAATAGTCCATTAAAATGTGCTTAACTTGACTAAAACTATCAAAAAGACAGTTTAGCCTGCACGTGTATAGTTAATCCAGTTCAGATACTACTGATGGTTGGAAATTAATTCTAGTTTTGGTTAACAGCCCATAATAATTTTATATTGGCAAATGGTTGGTTAGATTTGGCCCACGAGACCCAAAACATTATGCAGACAAAGCTTCCTAAACCTTGTTCTGAACATTTCTGCCTGCATTGCCCATATTCGGCCCAAAATAGGCCCAATACCTTAATGTTCGCACTGGTACAATTTGGGGTAACCCATGCAGCCCACATGTTAATTTTATGTAGGATTTAAGCCCACACTGCCCATACATAGCTTACAGGGATTTAAGGTTGACATTTTACTTTATTAAGTATTATTATTGGTATGTTCCTGTTTCATTTCGTACTTGATGTACGAAAGTTGACTAAAACTATAAGGAGTTTCAACTTTAATGTGGTAACGTGTAGTCTAATGTACTTCGTATAGCACTTGCCACAAAGCAGTTTGCTCAATATTCAGCTCTACCCAACGTACAGGTCTGCACTTGACCTGTAAAGCCCCACTGTGGGCTGATCATTAAGGAATCCCGCTGATGGTTGGGAATTCATTCTGGTTTTGGTCAATAGTCCATTGAAATGTGCTTAACTTGACTAAAACTATCAAAAAGACAGTTTAGCCTGCACGTGTATAGCAGTTAATCCAGTTCAGATACTACTGATGGTTGGAAATGAATTCTAGTTTGGTCAACATCCCATAAGAATTATTTATTGGCAAATAGTTGGCCCATGAGACCCGAAACATTATGCAGACAAAGCTTACACTGCACATACGTAGCTCGTAGTGGATTAATAGGGGCATGCATAAGGGACAGTGGTAGCATATTGGGTAGAGCTTTGGGCTATCAACCGGAAGATTGGCGGTTCAAATACAGGCTCTGCTATGCAGCCACTGTTGGGTCATTGAGCAAGGCCCTTAACCCTGTCTACTCCAGGGGCGCCATACGATGGCTGACCCTGCGCTCTGATCCCAGCTTCCAAACAAGCTAGGATATGCCAAGAAAGAATTTCATTGTAATTTCAATGTGACTATAGCTTGTTGAGGTGAAGATATTGCTAACTAGCCAACTGCAAAAACTAGTAATGTATTTGTAGTTGTCCTAGCTTTGTAAAGGTACGGTAAACTTAGCTAGCTAAACTTGCTTCAGGTTAATGTGGTGTCTGACCAATTTGCTAAAAACTGCATGGCACTAATGTTGACTAATACAAAAAATTTTTATAGGCTTTGCATAAAGGACAGTTTATGGTCCGTTATCTCTTACATAATAAAGTCTGCAGTTCCTGATAGTCTATATAATCTGTTTAGTTAGGATGTACAGTTTATAAGCTTTTATAAGATTTTTTGGACGTTGGTTTTACGACCAGTGCTGCAAAGCATTGGTTCTCAGAAGTGTGTGAATATGCAGTGTGTAAAAAGGCTCTTACTAGAGTAGTCCATGGCTGCGTTCCATACGGTTTACTTATGCAATAAATAGCCAAGTAGATTACATCGACTCACCATAGGTGATGTGCCTCCTTGACATTCTGTTTAGTGTAGTACTTCCACGGTCAAGAAGGTTCATCAGACTGCAGAAGAATGTAGATTTTCACCCTCTCTCTATTTCATTCTCTCTGTTTCCTGGGCTTCATTTAACCATGTTTTTTTTATAATGCATTATAAATGCTATTACATTACTGACTACATAATTTCTGTTATTTTCTTTCATCCATACATTCATCCATAATTCATAATGCCTTTTTAATTTTAGAAAACACAAAGTCTTATAAGTTTTCAGCCTCTTTTTGTCAATTACTCCATTTTAACAAATCAAAGTCTTTGCAACCCCATATCTCTCACCCTGAGGGCTGTAAATGAATGCATATTTTATAAAATTATGGCAGTGACAGAGAGATGAGCTCCAAATTAATTAAACAATGTATTTATTTTCCTAGAGCTAAATATTTATGGCTATGTAAAATGTCCTAGAACTCCAGTTACACGTCTGGTGATCCAGACCCCAATGTTGAGAGCTGCTGTGTTAAAAGAATGTTAATATTTCATCCAATCAATGTCAGTGTATAAAAATAACAGCTTCAGAGTTATTGCCCGGTGTTGTTATTCTCATATACATAGTTTCCATTAGCCAGCTTTCCATCAAATACTTGGCATCATCCCTGTTTGCTTTTAGACAGGCCCATCCTGTCTCCCATTGTCTCCATGTGTTAGTGGAAAAAGAAAGCACACATTAATGTCACTTTATGATGTAATAATTCTATAATCCTGTGAGCTGTGAGAATTGGACACATAAGATGTCATTTACATACATAATGTGAAAATATTGTGAACACCAGACCATGAGGTTGTTGGAATCCCATTTCAAAAACATGAGCATTCATATAAAGTTGCCCCTCTCATGGCTGTAGCTCTTATTTAAAGGCTTTCTAAAAAAAATTGGATTTTGCCTGTTGGAATTTGTGCCCATTTAGTCACAAGGGCATTTGTGAGGTCAGGCATTGATGTTGTATACACATGCCTGCCCTGTAATCAATGTTCCAGTTAATCCCAAAAGTGTTCAATAGGGTTGATGTTAGGGCTCTTCATAGTTCCTCCACAAGAAATTGCCCTTCATAAACCATTGTCACAAAATTGGAAGCATTTATTTTATACAACTGATTTCACACAGCCGTTAGCAACTCAGTAATTGGAAGTGGAGTCTACATACTTTTGACCATATATTGTAAGTTGAAACCAAACTGTTGGTGTTTAGATGAACATCTTGATTTATCATCAGCAGAAGTATAAGAAAAGAAAAATGCAAACAGACAGAAAGAACATGGTCCATAAGACTGGAAATGGAAAACCGTTATCCCATGAAGCACTCTTTGACCATTTTTAACATTCTATGTTTCTCTCAGTCCTAGCCCTACCAACCATGTTTTACGGGTCCTCCTCTGTCAGCATGTCACTGCCTTCTAAAAGCCGGTTAAAGCGGCAGAGTCGCACCATCACGCAAGTTTTATACCGGACTTTAAGCTACCGGGACCGCCGCTCAGTCACTGACCTTCCCGACCAAGTGCGAGATGACCCGGCTGAGCTCTCGACGCAGACTTCAGCCCCTGGTGTACTGAAGATCTTTGGAGATGAGATCTGTGCCGGTGCTAATTATAAAAGTGTTCTGGCCACTCCGCGTTCCAGTGCTCAGGAGCTCATCAAGGAGGCGCTGGAACGCTATTCACTGAACAAAGCTTCGGCCAGTAACTTTGTGATGTGTGACGTGATTGGGCGTTTTGAGGGTCCCGAGCGTCGATGGAGGACTGAGTGCTTGAGGGCTCTGGGGAGCAATGAGAAACCCCTCCTCTTACAGGACCTGTGGAAGCCGAAGGAAGGGTTTGCGCGCCGCTTCGAGCTCAGAAGAAGGGCAGAGGTGGAGGAACTGGCGGCCAAAGAAAAAGACACAATAACCGCAGGTAACGGAAATACAACTGTGAATATGTGCATAAATATGATTGTTGTCAGTCATGTAGGATGTTTTGAAATGTCTAGGAGCAGGATGGAACCTGGACCTGGACGTTCCAACACAGATCTTCAATGGAGTAGAACTAATAGGGTTTGCATAAACCACAATGTTATCCATTAGCAATCAGTTGAGCAACAGATGAAATAAACCAGCTCAGTCAAACCTCACCATGTAATATTTATTATTCTAACAATTAGCGTTGTTACCCTGTATGCTAGCTGGTTGCTTATGATTTCATTATGATTCAGGGTAATTATAGAATTATTCTCAATAATTAATTCTAATGCTTCTCGTTTATTTTATATAGTTTATTTTATTGCCGTGTAACTGTGCTGTTTTAATGCTGCTGCATAAATACCTTAAACAGTGATCACGGCGGCCCAGTTTGCACCCAGTTGGACAATTCAAAATAATGCCATATAAGAAAAGTAGAACTCTTTGGCAATAATTCGGCTGGCTCATTATGTCTGGAGAAACACCCAGCACACGGTGAAGAGTGGACGTGGATGCAAGATGATGTAGTGGTGCTGACCAAATTTTGGTGCAAATGATTCCCGTGGGAAATGCTTCAGCTCTCTTTTCTATTCCTTTCTCGCTCTTCTCTTTCCTCGGCTGTATCGTCTGCCTCAGCATTTACTAAAGACATGGTGAATCCCCTAAGCTTTACTTTTAGCCGAGAGAGGCAGTATAGCGTGTAGTATAGTCTCTGCATTCCTCTGTATTATTTCTACTCCAGCAAATTAATTGTGCATTAAAATGTAAGAAAAACATACACTGATCAGCCATAACATTAAAACCACCTCCTTGTTTCTACACTCGCTGTCCATTTTATCAGCTCCACTTACCATACAGAAGCACTTTGTAGCTCTACAATTACTGACTGTAGTCCATCTGTTTCTCTACATACTTTGTTATCCCCCTTTCATGCTGTTCTTCAATGGTCAGGACCCCCACAGGACGCCCACAGGACAACCACGGAGCAGGTATTATTTAGCTGGTATGAGTGGATCAGACACAGCAGCGCCGCTGAATGTTTTAAATACAGTGTCCACTCACTGTCCACTCTATTAGACACTCCTACCTAGTTGGTCCACCTTGTAGATGTAAAGTCAGAGACGATCGCTCATCTATTGCTGCTGTTTGAGTCGCTCATCTTCTAGACCAGGGGTGTCAAACTCATTTTCACCGAGGGCCACATCAGCATTATTGTGGCCCTCAAAGGGCCGATTGTAACGTATCCTGCTGTGATTGCAGTCTGTTGTTTTTCTTGGAGGCCGAATTCTGCATTTATATCGTCCTCCTTTACCACAAACACGGCCTCATAACACAAGAGACGCACCGGTTTCTCTTCCTGAAGCACAAACTTGTTTTCACTTTCATTAAATTTTCTCCTTCTGCTTAATTTTCTTACTTATCTTCTTGTACATTTTGGGATTATGTGTAAATATGTGTAACATCATCTACTGGCAGGATGTGTCACTTTGCAGGTCACAAAATCAGCCTGCATTTTGAGAGATGCAGTTTATGTAGGATTTTACAGTGTATTTTTAAGACAATCATTCTGCCCTGACTAATAGTTTATCCCCCTTTCTCAGCTAGACAGACAGACAGACACAGACAGACAGACACAGACAGACAGACAGACAGCTCTCTTCAGAATACAGTCGGTTTTATTTGCTTCCCAGCTGTGTGATACACTGTGTGCACCAGAATGAAGTAAAAATACAAACAATAAAAACAATAAAGAACTTAATACAGTAAAAAGCACACAGCTGTAGTCAAGTGTTACATCTGGTACAATATAAGATTTAACCAAACGTAAAATAGCGCTAACGAGTTAGCATTTTGTGTAAAGATACTAATTGCTATAGTAACGGTAACAACAGTATTTAATTACGGTAAATTTGTAACTACTACGCTGTGATATACTCACTAAACATTTACAAACAACTGAGAATATAAACGCCACTACTTACAGACGATGCTTTGGTATTATACTGCAAGATAATTATTTATATTTATTATTATTGTTTACATTACTACCCGCGTTCTTTTGCCGTAAAAGTCACATGGCTTCTCAGCGAAGGTCAAAGTTAGTTGCCATGACTACGATGTCAACAGTTAAAGGCTTAAAGGCGCAGGTGTCCTATTAAATTATAAAGTACATCGCTGTAACGACTCGAACCATCACAACAATCGTACAGTCGTTTAAGCTCTCACGGGCCACATTAAATGACGTGGCGGGCCAGATCTGACCCGCGGGCCGTGAGTTTGACACCCCTGTTCTACACCTTCATCAGTGGTCACAGGACGCTGCCCACGGGGCGCTGTTGGCTAAATATTTTTGGTTGGTGGACTATTCTCAGTCCAGCAGTGACAGTGAGGTGTTTAAAAACTCCAGCAGCGCTGCTGTGTCTGATCCACTCATACCAGCACAACACACACTAACACACCACCACCATGTCAGTGTCACTGCAGTGCTGAGAATGATCCACCACCTAAATAATACCTGCTCTGTGGTGGTCCTGACCATTGAAGAACAGGGTCAAAGGGGGCTAACAAAGCATGCAGAGAAACAGATGGACTACAGTCAGTAATTGTAGAACTACAAAGTGCTTTAATAAGGTAAGTGGAGCTGATAAAATGGACAGTGAGTGTAGAAACAAGGAGGTGGTTTTAATGTTATGACTAATGTTTTTAGAATACAGTTGCTCAGGCCTTACAAGTTCCCGTTTACAGGTTGTGCTCTCTAGTGCCAGGTCCTCCTCCTCCAGACAAAGCGCTGAGGATACAGCCCACCATCCTTTTTCCGAGCTATATTAATAAAACCGTATTACCTGTGTAAATGTAAACAAATGAAGCACTAATTCAAAAGCCAACCAATTTAAGTCTCACACCAAATAATATAAACAATTAATTTAAAGCATCTTTCTCTCTCTCTCTTTCTCTCTTGTTCTCTTTCTCAGAGCATTTCTGACCCCTTTTACTTTCTTTGTTTGTTGTTCTGCTAAATTAGAAATATAACAAGGTGGCTATTGAGTCAAAACTCAATTGGGGGTTAAATCAATATCAGCAACGGCTACTCTGGATAATTTATCCGCAGCTCTGTTTGCTTTTCCTTCTGGCCTCCAAGCACTGGGTGTTTTTCTTTAGCATGGACTATCTGTTTCTCTAGAAGAACACAGGTGAGATTGCTTGGCTGAGTAAAAATAGGTGGATGGGGAGATTACACTTGTCACTTACTATTGCTAATCGACACTCACACACACACACACACACACACACACACACCTTATACTGTGTGGCAGACACCAGGTTGAGATGGACGAATTAACACCTCCACCACATTTTACAGATCAATCAATAATGAATAAATCAATTATTTAATAGCACAATTCCACACAGTGCCATATTAAAGCTGTTTAAAAATCCTAACTTTTTTATCAGAAATGGATGTTTTAGAAATACTGTAGACTTACCATTCTATTCAGTACACAGTAAGGTGTTCTTAAGCCAACATCTATGATTGTGACTGGTTTCCACAAGTCATAGACTACGTAGTACTACACAGTGTAACTAGACCACTGGCAGTGCACTAATTAGACATGCTAGTTAGTACAGTGGTCTCAGATTTGGGGCACAGCCTGCTTCAACCTCTGTTGAAACTTTTTTGAGGATAAATAGATCATCTTATAAAATTCAAACAAAGTTTGTTCCAATCGCAGTAAGATCTTGTTTTTACTCACCTTTTAGAGCTTTCTTTTAAGTTTCTCCACACCTCAAATTGAACATGATACAGTACTAATTACATAATGAAGTGGCTCACAATGGGTTTTCTGTCAGATGTCAAAAAGGTCCATGTGGAAGGCATATTTCTATCCAAAATAATCCACTAACCATTGTAAGATCTTTAATCCCTCTGTAATATCTGATTGCCGAGTGCATGAACATGTGCTTACCGTTGATGTTGAACAGTCTTGTTGATGTATTCTACTCTGTTGTGTTGCATTGTACACCTCCTGCTGCCAGGACCTCACACACATTCCCCAGTGTTAACGTCCACCCTGAGTAGAGGGGGGCATGGCAAATGCCAGCGGAGCTCCCCTCGGGGCTGGCGTATGGTACTTCCCAGCACTTCGATTCCTAAAGGTGGGGAATGAGCTCAGGTATGGTGTCAACCACCAGCCCCACCAAACCCTGCCTGATCTGCATAGTCATCTGCATATTTCACCTTCACCCTCAATACTGTAGGATTGCATGATCATGACGATTGTGATAATACAAAGTGTAACATGATCATTAATTCATCATGGGTTAAGGAAGAATTTACTATGTGTATTGCGTGTATATATAATCAGATATGTGTTTTGGGTTTATTGGCTTAACCTCATAAGTTATCTAGGAGAGATGGAAGGCCTGACTGGGAGTCACTTTCATGCCGCACAGGGGCATAACTACCGGGGGGGCAGGTGCACTGGGGCCCATGGTGGGGGGGGCCCTCCACGACATGAACTAAACCCCTTACCGCAATTGCCAACCCCCCCCCAGTGGCTGCACTCTCTAGGTTGTTATTATTATATTAAAATATTTGGGCCCATGAGCTCCTAGTTACGCCACTAATGCCACAGCAGTATAAATTCTCTGCTGGGCATGGGCATGGGCATTGTTAATGTGAGGAGATTGATGCAAGGAGGAATTGGACATGTCCAAATTGGGAAAGTGGGGTAAGGAGGGGGATAGACACACCAACCAAAATCCAACTGAAGCAGTAGGGGAATCTGCCTGAAATCAAAGTGTATCCTGAGCTCCCTAGATGCTACTTTAGCTCCAGCTTTTAATTAAGGTGGGTTTGGTGCAAAAAAAAAAAAAAAACACAATGGAAAAAGGTTGGGAGGATACAAGAGAGGACCTAGGAGATAGCTTTAGGAGTCTGTCTCAGATTCCTTGTGTTTAAGAGATGACTAAGTGCTCCTATCTTGGCTAAGAAGGGTGGAACAATTGGGACCGTCAGAGCGCAATTACAGCGCGGTACCTGGCACACTTTTTGTGCTTTAGTAAACTAAATGTTAATGGCACTGCGGTGTTGGTGCAGATTGTGCTCGCATACATACTGCCTCACCTTCGTACATCTATCCCTGTGTGTTCTGTGTGCTCCTGTTTTTGTCCGTCATCTGCAAACCAGTCCAGTATCAGCACAAGCTTACTGCGTTGCATTGGTGTAAACACTTCCTGAGAATGTTTGGTGGATACTCGTCATGTGCTTGTGCGTTCTGGCTGAATCATCCTGACTTGAAATCAGCAAGGCTGACCTGCCCTCCCACATTCTCTTCATACGAAGTCGATTTCCATTCTCCAGATCGGTTAGGTGGTCTTGCTTTTTTTGGGTGAATTATGCTTGGGTAATTGGTCGTCTGTATGTGCTAGATATAAACGCACAGGCGAGGAAGCTTCAGCGGAATCGAGCGAAAGGAACGATGACCCTTCAGCACGGGTCGTCCTTCTGCCGCAGCCTCAGCGAGACTAGCCTTAACCTGGCGGGCACGGCAGGGGAGGAGCCTAAACGCTGCTACTCCACACTGCCCGGTCCGGTCCGGGCACGCTCGGATGGTCGCAAGGAGCGTGACGGCGGTGGAGTCAAGCATTCCCTCTACCAATCACCTCACCTCCTGCTCCTGCAAGGCTTCAACCGACAGGTGAGTGGCTGACTTCCTCTCAGACAGATGTCATGAAGAGCTCTTGTTTAGAGATGAGCATGCTCTTAAATGTACATTTACTAGAATTGGGCAGGTACAATGAGAACTACAGTTTATTCTGGACCAATGATGCTGCCAATTAGCATGTGAGTCCACCATGTTTGCCTTTGAGAAATATACCAGTTTCCAAATTGTTGGTAAGGCTTTTTATTGAGATCTTAGAGTGTGTCTGTTAACAAATTGGGCCCATTAGGTCAAAATATGTTGGGTGAGATGACCTGACTCACAATTGACATTCTAATTCATCTCAAATGTCTTCAGTAGAGTTGAGATAAGGGAGAGAAATAGATCCTCAACACCAGACTTGTTAAGCCATGTGTTTATGGAACTATCTATGTTCATAGGGTATTGTCATGCTGGAACAGGAAGGGCCTTCCCAAAGTGTTGACACAAAGTTAAAATACGTTTTATATAATTAATTGATCATAATTGATCATATATTGCGTCACAATAATCAGCAGTGGCCACATATTGTAATTTAACAGGGTTCACAAACTTTTGTGACGAAGTTTTCACAACGTTTTGACTGTGATGTCACCCAAAAATTGTATACAGTTGATGTGGAATTTTTTCTGCCAATAGGACTGCCTGGTCTACCTGCTCAACAAAGAACAACACACGGTGGGTCAGGAGACGGCGAGCACGAGGCCAAACATCTGCCTGTCATCCCCTGACATCCTCCCTCTCCACTGCCGAATCCGCCGCCGACGTTCCTCTTCCTCCTCGTCCTCGTCCTCGTCTTCATCTTCCTCCTCCTTGGACCACAGACTTCTTCTGGAACCGGTCGGCCACGGCAGCGTACTGGTCAACTTCACTCGCATCGAGCGCGCCACACCCCTGAAGCACGGTGACCTGCTCTCGTTCGGGGCACATTATATCTTCCTGTACAGAGACCCGCTGAGCGCCAAGCTGCTGCCCCAGCACACCCTGGCCCGCCTCCGTGCCCTCGGAGAGAAAGGAAGCGGCGGCAAAAAAGAGGAGGTCTGTCCCACATGTGGCGCGGCGTCAAAGGAGAAGACGGGATCTCGACCGATCGCCAAGAATCCGAAGGCACCAAAGAAGAAGAAACCGGTGCTGGAGTATGAGCGCGCCCAGGAGGATGCCCTGCTGAACCGAGTGCTGACACTGATCGAGCCGAGCGGCGATGACCATAAGCTCACTCCGGCGTACCTGCTCTGTCTGTGCATCAAACACTCGGCGAACTCCTTCCCTCCCGGCAGCTTCGGGAAACTTCTGCTCAAAATTGCCAAGAGGGTCCAGAGCATTGCCTGGGTAAGTGCAAGTGCCCTTCCCCAACATGCTCGCCAACATATACAGCCCAGAGTAATTAAGGGAACACTTAACATTACAGGATAATAGCAAGTCAATTCGACTTCAGGGGTCAATCTGTCCAGTTAGGAAGCAGAACTTTGGTGCAAATGAAAGAAATAACAGGTGCACTGAAGAGTCAACAGCAAGACAACCATCAAAAAGAGAATGGTTTTGGAGATGGTGACGACAAACAGTTACTCTCTCCTTATCCTTTATGGCTGATTCTTCTCTAGTTTTATGTTTTGCTCTGTCCTTGTCACTACTTAGCATAAGGTCATACTTGCTGCCCAGCAGGTAGTCCTTCCCCTTCAGGATGGCGCAATGATGTTTGCTGTGTCTCCCAGCTCAGTCTCAAAAGCATGTAGGAGATACCAGGACACAAGCTGTTACACCAGGAGAGCTAGACAGGGTTGAAGAAGGGCATCAGCCAAGCAGCAGGACCAGTATCAGCTCCTTTGTGTGAGGAGGAACAGGAGGGGCACTGCCAGAGCCCTGCAAAAAGACCTCCAGCTGGCTACTGGTGTGCAAACTGACCAAACTGTCAGAAAGAGACTCTGTTAGGATGCCATGAGGGCCAGACGTCCTCTAGTGTGACCTGTGCTTGCACAGTGGCACAAACCTCCGTGTGACTGCTGTTAGGTACCAGGGTGAAATCCTCAGAGCCATTGTCAGACCTTAAGCTGGTACAGTTGATCCTGGGTTCCTCATGGTCTCATGAAGTCAGTGTTTGTAGGCAGTTCTTGGATTGACTGGCCCTCACGTTTCCCAGACCAGAATCCAATGGAGAACCTCTGGTACACCGCCAAGTAGCGTGACAAAGTGAGCACAATACAAAATATTGAAACACCTTTTCTGAAGACTTCATGGTTTTAGAATGGGATCTCCAACAAGCTCGTGGTCCTCATGTCCTCATACTTTTGGCCATAATGGAGACTCGGTCTGACAGAAATGAGCAGCCATTTACAGGATCATCTGTGAGTACGTCCTGAAAGGTTCTCTAGGTGCCCTTTGTGCACCATTGGCTTGATAGTTACCTTTTACAGATAGTCAGCATGAAGAGTGTTGGAGGAGGGGCGTCATGTCATTTTGGAATCGACTGAATCATTTGACGACCACTTGGAAGGCGCGCCCTTAACGGATTAATTATTAAAATCCAATTAAACAAGGTCAGTCCTGCTCAGCCTGAATATTAACCAGTGAGAAGAACGAGGTGGGCAAATAAAACACAATGGGAGGGGGAGGACGTAAAAGCGGAGCTGCTGAGGTGTGTTGTACGTCCCACGTGAAGCTTTTCAAATTTTAATGACACTAATTGGTGTGTGTGTGTGTGTGTGTGTTACAGGAGAAGACAAAGGAATTGGCACAGAAGCAGGCTCAGCAGTGAGTGTCATATTTCACCTTGTAGCTCCGAGCATAGGTTTGCAGGCGTGTGTGTATTCCTGCGTGTCTTTCTAATGTCATGCAGTCAGCTCCAAAAGTATTGGCACCCTCAGTTAAAAAAATAAAGGTTGTAATGAGGTCAGTCGCTCTGAAGCATCAGCATCTTACACTGAAGTAAAAAATGATGATGACGTTGAGACAGAGAAGTGTATTCATCAACATAATTACAATTACGTCGGCATTTAGCAGACGCTTTTATCCAAAGCGACTTACAGTATACAGTCAATTGAGGGTTAAGGGCCTTGCTCAAGGGCCCAACAGTGGCAAACATTGTGGCCCAACAGTGTACATAAGCATGTATATTGTGCACCAGCTCTATGTACAGTATAAGTGTCATACAGTGTACGTGTGTGTGTGATGCAGTCAGGATCCAACCTCCTTGTCGCTGCTCAGCATCTCCGACCTCGTTCCAGATCTTCAGGTCATTTTCTTCTGGATGTCCAACGCCATTGAGATCCTCTACTTCATCCAGCAGAAATCTCCGACGTACATGCAGAGCATCGAAATGATGGATAATAAAGGTACTTCATTCTGCTGTTCATGTTGCTTGGTTTGGGAGCACCAATGACCTTTATGACACTCCTTATTAATTTGGGACGTCCCTGTTGTTGTTGTTTTTATTTCTGTGTCAGCTGGATCTAAAGAGTCCCTCCTGTCAGCAACAATATCAGCCAGTGAGGAAGTGATGACTATTTTGGAGGAGGTCATCATGTACACCTTCCAGCAGTGTGTTTACTACATCACTAAGGTAAAGGTGTCCTGCTGGTCATGATGCAATTGTAAGCTGTTATTATTATTATGAGGGGGGCTTGGTGGCGAAGGGGTAAATTAAGTCGACTGCTGGGATCCAGGGTCAGGTATCTACATATAGACATGATTGCCGAGACCCCATGATGGATCGGAGCCTTATTATTTATTATAGTTATTATTTAGGTGGTGGATGATTCTCAGCACTGCAGTGACACTGACATGGTGCTGGTATGAGTGGATCAGACACAGCAGCGCTGCTGGAGTTTTTAAATACCGTGTCCACTCACTGTCCACTCTATTAGACACTCCTACCTAGTCGGTCCAGCTTGTAGATGTAAAGTCAGAGACGATCGCTCATCTATTGCTGCTGTTTGAGTCGGTCATCTTCTAGACCTTCATCAGTGGTCACAGGACGCTGCCCACGGGGCTCTGTTGGCTAAATATTTTCGGTTGGTGGACTATTCTCAGTCCAGCAGTGACAGGGAGGTGTTTAAAAACTATCAGCGCTGCTGTGTCTGATCCACTCATACCAGCACAACACACACTAACACACCACCACCATGTCAGTGTCACTCCAGTGCTGAGAATCATCCACCACCTAAATAATACCTGCTCTGTGGTGGTCCTGACCATTGAAGAACAGCATGAAAGGGGGTAACAAAGAATGCAGAGAAACAGATGAACTACAGTCAGTAATTGTAGAACTACAAAGTGCTTCTATATGGTAAGTGGAGCTGATAAAATGGACAGTGAGTGTAGAAACAAGGAGGTGGTTTTAATGTTATGGCTAATCGGACCAACCAAGCACATTCTCGCTCAGAGTAGGTTGACGGATTATGTTTTTCTTCTGACGCTCACATAAAGAACACTGTTCTAAGAACAAACTCGCCTTATTTACATGTGCACAATGTAATCAAGGGTTTTAGCCAATCAGAATTACTAACAATGAATTTGGATGACATGGCACAAACTCAAAGGACATAATGGAGCTTTCAAAATAATCAAAGAACATTGCAGAACTAAATAAATACCCAGAATGTCTGTGCTGAATGGGCCAAATCACAATTAGGAAATGTATCTCTCCATCCAGACCCCCCTTCATTTGTCCTTTTCTTCTCCTCTCCCATCGTCTGTGTCTGTGTACTGTGTTCCCAAAGCTGCTCGGATTGTAAAAACCATCCGTCTGTGTTTTCTGTGTGTTTGTGTGTATGATTCTCCTCCAGTCCTTGTACGTGGTGTTGCCAGCCCTCCTGGACTGCAGCCCGTTCGGAGGTGATTCATCATCTGAGATGTGCCGGCGGGCGGCGGGGGCCCGTTTGTGTATGTGCGGTGTGTGTGTGATGCCAGAGCCGGTACGCCGGGCGCTCTGCGTGTTCCAGACCACGGCTGATCTGATGCAGCAGTACCAGGTTCACGCCGAAATCCAGAGCCAGATGTTCGCCTATCTGTTCTTCTTCACCAATGCCTCACTCTTCAACCTACTCATCGATAAAGGTGTGGATGGATGGATGATGGATGGTTAATAATGGATGGATGGATGATGGATGATGGATGGATGGTTAATAATGGATGGATAGATGGATGGATGGATTGGTGGTTAATAGATGATTATTAATAGATTAATGGGTGAATATATGGATGGATGATGGATGGATAAATGGATGATGGTTGGATGGTTAATAATATATGGATGGATGGATGATTGTATGGATGAGTGGATGGATGGATGGATGAGTGGATGGAAGGATGGACGGATGGGTGGATGGATAGATTGACAAAGTAATAGACAGATGAATGGATAATAAATAGATGGATGGATTGGTGGTAAATAGACGATTATTAATAGATTAATGGGTGGATGGATGATGAATGGATGATGGATGGTTAATATATGGATGGATGGATGGATGGTGTTAATATATGATTATTAATAGCTGGATGGGTGAATATGTGGATGGATGGATAAATGGATGGATGAATGGATTGGTGGTTAATAGATGATTATTAATAGATTAATGGGTGAATATATGGATGGATGGCTGGATGATGGATGGATGGATGGATTGGTGGTTAATAATTTATCGATGGATGGATGGATGGTTAATAATAGATGGATGGATGGATGGTTAATAATGGATGGATGGATGGGTGATTGATTAAATGACTAATGATTGATGGATGTATGATAATTAGCAGATAGCTGAACATTGGATGGATTGTTGAATAGATTGATAAGTGGATGAATGGCTAGTTTGATTGATGGATGGATGATAGATGGATTGTTAAATGAATGGATGGAAGTATGATAAGATAAGTGGGATTGATAAGTGGATAAATGATGGATGGGTATCTGATGAATGGATCAGTCAACTGATCTAATTAATAGATGGATGAGCTTAGCCGGTGAATCTTCATCTAGACAGTGTGGCTAGTCAGTGCATGATTGTCAAATGTCTTGGTCCATCTCATTTTATTTGTGTTGTTTGTTCCTCGTTCTGTTTCTCCTTGGTGTGTTTGTCCTTCGCACAGGCTTCCTCATTCTCACTGCCCATAAACATGAACTCATATGCTTGCTAGGCCACGTCTGCACTCTCATACGTCTTCATTAGGCTTTTAGACAGCAGCAGCTAAAAAGAGAGAGAGAGAAAGTCGACGAGAGAGAGAAAGTCAATGAGAGAGAGAACACAGATGAGAGCAGTATGACTTTGAGTAAATGTCAAAGATGCAGACAGGATCGTTCAGAAGAACTTTTCCATCATCGGTCAGAAACGCTCGGCTCCCATCGATTTTAATGAGAATGTTGCTGGATGGTGAATGCACCAAGGATAAAAACCTAAATCTGATGTTTTGGGCTCTCGGACTTGGTCAGGTGTTTAGCCGTGTCTGAGGGAGAGAAGGACGTATGGGGGTTTCCTCTGTCCTGCTGCAACAGCGCTGAAGAAATCGAGGCCACAGCATATGAAACCTTGCAGTAGGAAATTGGACATGACAAAATTCGATGTGCTGATGTTGTGGTTCCTTCCAGACCACTGGAGTTCCTTCATACAACTTTTTTGTGGACTTTGCACAGGGACACATCGTGCTGAAACAGGAACGGACCTTCCCCATCCTGCTGATACACCAGAACTCAATAATCACGAGGGGCGTCCACATACTTTTGGCCTTATCGAGTAAAAACTCATGGGATTACGTCACAAATGTTCTGTTTAAATAGGACAGCTGGGTGGCATATGTTTTGGGTATTTGTGTGTGTGTGTGTGTGTGTGTGTGTGTGTTAGGAACAGAGGGCAGCGCCAGGCGGCAATTATTTTTCCAGACACCCATAATCCTCTTTGTGTGTCATAAAAAGTACACACACACACACACACAGATATACACACCATACACTTCATACTTTTAAGATTAACGAATTCACCCCTAATATAGCCACGCCTTCACAACATTACTTGTTTCCTGTTTCATCTTAGTCACCTCCAGTTCCCTCCCACTGGAATTAAATGGGTATCACCACTCCCCCCACTGGCCAAGGAGGGCTCAGACTATCACGTGCCTCTTACTGTTACGTGAGCAGTCGCCAGTCGCCTGTTTTCACCTGCCTGTAGTGTAGTCTCAGAGAGAGCTGCATCACGTTCGGAGAGACACGCTAAGCTCCCCAGAACATCCACTGCTGGTGCAGACGCCTCGACCAGACGGCAGAGGGCGCAATTGTAGTGCAACAATGAACTTTTCACCTTCCCTCCCATACAGGCAAAGCCAATAGTGCCTGTGAAAGGACGCCTGGCTGCTCGATAGCAGTGGCGGATCTCAGCAGCGGTGGCCTAGCGCTTTAGATCATTACGCCACCTGAGCGCCTAAACGCAGGATATTTATTTCATGCAGAACAAAGACCCGTCTCCCTCAGAGATGCCTGATGAGTGTAAAGACAGTCTGTGCCATCTGGTTGAGTGTTGCTTCTCCTCATAAATGGCTTTGATGTTTTTGTGTGTGTAGGTCCTATAAGAGGCTGGTTCCAGAGATCTCGAGCACTGCAGATCCAGGCCTGCTTGCGGATGCTCCTGGACTGGGCCAAAGGGGCGGGGCGGGCTCAGCTGGCCCAGAAGTTCTTCGCCAAGCTGTGCAGCACTGTCAGCATCCTCACCACTCCGGTCCACCAGCTCTCACAGGTCACACTTCTTGTACATCTGTGGTTCTGTTGGTGGTACAGCAGTCTCGTGCTAGCTCACAACCGCAAAGACCCGGGTTTGAGCACTAAACGGATACAGTTGGCCATGTCTGAGGAATAGAAGGCTGAATTGTAGTCACTTTCTTGACACAGCAACATCATGAGTCCTACTGCCTGGTGAGGGTGCTGGCACATGAGATCAATGTTAGAATCCTCCACTAGACAATGTATTGAAGCGACCGGCGTCGTCTCAGGTGTCGGAGGAGGCTTGTGTACACGGCAACAAGACGCCGTGGGGGAATTGGATACATCCAAAGATTGGGACAATGCAGTAGGGCAAAAAAGAGGTCTAGCCTATTAGCAAAAATGCATTTGCATTTATTGTGAACTCCGTCTCTGCGGTTCCACCTTAAAAACTCTCAGTGTGTCTCTTTTATCTTAATAAATGAGTGTTTAGGTACTTTAGACTCACGGTTTGATTGAGGGGCGGCACGGTGGCTCGGTGGGTAGCACTGTCACCTCACAGCAAGAAGGTCCTGGGTTCGATCCCCAGGCGGGGCGGTCCGGGTCCTTTCTGTGCGGAGTTTGCATGTTCTCCCCGTGTCTGTGTGGGTTTCCTCCGGGAGCTCCGGTTTCCTCCCACAGTCCAAAGACGTGCAGTCAGGTTAATTGGAGACACTGAATTGCCCTATAGGTGAATGTGTGTGTGTGTGTGTGTCTGCCCTGAGATGGACTGGCGCCCCATCCAGGGTGTTACTGTGTGCCTTGCGCCCATTGAAAAGCTGGGATAGGCTCCAGCACCCCCTCAGAATATTTGAACGGCTATCGTGACACCAGTTTTTCTCGTGTGTCTGTGCAGGTGAGTTGGAAAGCGTTACGGGCCGACCATCCAACTCTGAAACCGGTCCAGCTCCACCGAATCCTTACGCAATATCAAGCTGCCGCCGAGATCGGTCCTCTGTCGGTCTGGCAACCGAGCAGTGAAGATGAATCCTACATCTACAGAACAGGTGAGAGCGAGTGTCTACGTTTGTGTTATTAAACTCGTCCACATGTGACTCCGCCCCGAAAAGGTTGGTGTCAACTGACAGTACTTGATTTCATCCATAATTTACACCAGTCTCTATTACTTTATGCTGGACAGGGTCATGGTGGGTCCGGTTTCTCCAGAATTACTGGGCTACACACCCCATATAGGATGCCACTGAACTCGGCCATCACGAGGCCTCAGCCACCCCCCACCCCCCTTTCCCAGATATAGCCAATCATGTTTGTGTGTAGATGCCCAACCGGCCCATAGTACAGGCAAGAATTTACTGCACCTACTAGGTTTTGGATTGGGACATTTTGTGGAAAGCCTTCCAAAGGGGAATGCTTATGGTTTTGATATCAGATGTCCAACAAGGTTGTGGTCCACACACTTTTGGCCATAAAGAGTATGGATATCAGTGTGTATTTATTACAAAATGACGTAAGTTTTTAATGCACGTGTTTTCCAGTGGATCTGTTGGAGAGCTTCGATAATCACCCGCCCATCGTGTTACCCAGTGCTGGATTTAAGGTGGACCTGGAGAGTGACGGTGTGGAGGACAGCATCTACAGACAGCTTCTGTACATCAGACACTTTCTGTGGGGTCTCCGAACAAAGACACGTCCAGCCAGTGGCAGCGCCGACAGACAGGACGTCCAGGTGTGGCATCTGCTGTAGTAGAGGATGGATTTAGCTGGGGGATTGGATATGACTAGATTGGGAGAAACAAAACAAGAAAAAATGCAGATATAGAATAACAAACACTGGGTGCTAGAGTGGCCTGCCAGCAGTCCAGATCTTTGCATCATAAAGCCCACAATACGAGTGTTTACAGACTAAAGTAAGGTGATGGAAGGTCGTGTATCACACATTTTCTGATTGCTTTAGCAAGCCAGACACATTTTGTGGTTCAGTCTAAATCAGACTGGTCGACAGGAGTCATTAATCTGATTAAGGGATTAGAATTATGCTGCAGTGCATTATAATCTGCTATCTGGATTAGGGCTAGCATGTGTGTTTTGATCCTTTTTCAGACAAGCACTGAATCTCAAACAGTGTTTGTTCACGTATTTTATTAAAACTTTGCACATTTGTTTAGCTGTTTAAGGGAAAAACTGCCTTGACGGGTGCAAGAAAAATTTGTGCTTAGACTTTAATTAATTGGCTAAATCTTAAAGTACTAAAATCTGATCTTCAGTCTGATCTCTACAGCAGTGTATTAGAGCCACTTTAAAAAGAAAAAGGTTTAAAATTCAAGAATAAAAACAAAATGTTTATAATAATGAATGTTGAAATTTAACGATCTTGGCAACCTCCGTGTTAAAATGAGTGTTAAAGTTCTGCTTTAACATCAGTTACACAAATAAAGAAATCGATTGGGAGAAACAGGGTAAAAGGCAAAAAATTTAATGGAAAGAGTACATTTATGGGCATTAGTATGTGGACACCATTTAATTTATCAGGTTCAGGTGATTCAGTCATACTTGTATAGATATATAGAAGAATTATACTTTCACTTCTTGTTACCCCCCTGTGGGCATGACAAACCCCTGAACTCAGATGTAATTTTGGCCGTGTAGTGTGGAGCGCGTTGCTGATGCTGATGATTTTTTCCCCCTCCAGCGAGGTGAGGGAGAAGGAGAGGTGCGCATCCCGTCCCACGGAAGCCGAGGAGAGGGAACGGGGGCAGAGGAAAGACCGAGAGAGAGACCCACACACACCCCTCTCTACAGGAACGGGACGAGTTTCCGCCACACGCCGGACCCGTCCTGCCTTCTCACTCCCCCTAACACACCCCTGTACCCCGAAATCACGCTCTCGCATAACAGCGCACACTCTCTGTTCCCCAAATACACCCTGCAGGAACACACGCAGGCCAACGGGTGCACGCGCCCCTCTTCTGAGCACAAGAAGATCAACGGCTACATCAGTAATGGAATCGAAGGTTAGATGAAAACTCTGCGTGTGTGTGTGTGTGAGCACATCTCCCTAAACTGCTTTATCCTGGTCAGGGTCACAGTGGGCCATAAACATCGTGTCAGTCAATTGCAGGCACTCAACCTAATCACTTAACCTAGATGCAATTTAGAGTAGTGAAATCATCTTTTGCATGTATCCAGGAAGAACATGCCAAACTCTACTTAGATTGGCACTGCTGGTGAGGATGAAACCCTGGTCGTCTGGACTGATGTCTATATTGAGAATATCCAACCAGCAGTGTACTACCAGAGATCAAGCTTTTGCTATACAGTTTATACTTATAGATAAGACTATATGGCCAAAAGTATTTAGACACCCACAATCACACAGTGTACGGAATCAGTTCTATAAAATAAAGGAGATGGTGTGAAGGATGTCCAGTCCAGTGGTCCTGACCTATAAACCGCATCAAAAACCTCTGGGATGAATCATGAGAACATCATCATACCTGGCTCCATAAATACTCTTTAGACTGTATGGCCACAAAATCCCACAGACACACTCCAAAATCTCGACCAGGTGTCCAGATAATTTTGGCCATATGGTGCGTATGTATTCTGTCTGTTCCTATATGCAACAATCCTGCATGTGGACGTCTGTACGTATGTTTGTGTCCCCTCCTCCAGGCCCTCTGAGTGGTTTCCCTTTCCCCATTCCTCTGACCCAAAAACCGGGCGCCAGCACTGACCCTGTGTGTTCCGCCTTTGTAGTGGACCTGGACAAAGGACCCTACGGACTGGGAATGGGACTCATCGATGGACTGGTGAGTCTCTCGCTTGATAGTGCTACTTTTTAGTCATCTTCTGATCTGTAGTCGTGGTTTGGCACCCATGGGAGCCAAAACATTATGACCATAGCAATGTAATTTCATAACAGTGACACATTTACTGGGTAGCTGCAGTGGTTTGAGGAGAGACAAACCACAACCTTCGTCTGGTGCAGTGCAATGAAATGATCACGATGATCTTCTCACTGCTCATGCTGGTGCTTCAACAAGTCACGGAGATCGCACATCGCAGCGGTGGAGACCTTCCCACCCTCAGACACGTCCAATTGTGTCTGTTTGACACCCCGGCCAGGTCGGTATCAGGTTTGCACGTCTGACCGCTGTGACACCCGAGTGCCCAAATAAAAAACCTATATTTCGTAATTCTTGGCGCCCCTACAAGAATTCCAGTTAACAAAATGTAATTATGTTTATACGTTCTCACAAAACCGTTCACTGTGTGTACAGCACACGTCTCTGAACTCGCCGGGCATCTACATCCGAACCCTGATCCCGGACGGTCCAGCTGCTTCAGACGGACGCCTGCGCGTGGGAGACCAGATCCTGGCCGTGAATGGAAAAAGCCTCATCGGAGCCGATTACCAGAGGTCCATACACCAGTACACCAGCACACCAGCACAACTCTACACACTCATCAGGCTGTTCCAGTAAATATATGGACGTGTGGGCCAGACAAAGTCAAGACTCTCCACTGAGCCTCAGATACACTACATGGTCAAAAATATGTGGACACACGTACACGAGCTTGTCGTCTTATTCCAAAATCATAGACACCGATATGAACTTGGCCAGGTCCTTTTGCACCCTTTATTTTTTTTTGGAAGGGCCAGGGGCTTTTGCATCCTCCTCTACTTTGGGGGAGGGCCAGAGGCTTTTGCACCCATCTCCTTTTTGGGAAGGCCATGCCATCCGCCTCTTCTTATGGAAAGGGCCAGGGGCTTTTGCACCCTTCTCTTTTTTTTTTTTTTTTTTTTGGGGGGGGGGGGGGGGTGCATGTCCTTTTGCATCCTCCTCTTTTTAGGGGAGGGCCAGAGGCTTTTGCACCCATCTCCTTTTTGGGAAGGCCATCCCCCTCTTCTTATGGAAAGGGCCAGGGGCTTTTGCATCCTCCTCTTTTTGGGGGAGGGCCAGGGGCTTTTGCACCCTTCTCTTTTTTGGGAAAGGCCAGGGGCTTTTGCATCCTCCTCTACTTTGGGGAGGGCCAAAGTACCCTTCTCTCTGTGGCATTTCTGTCTGGGTTAATGTTCCAATTCATACCAAAGGATGTTTAGTTTCACACCTGGATCTGGCTTTGCACAGTTTGCACAGTTTTGCTTGAACAAGAGTGTCATCACTGAACCTCTTGTTATTTCTTTGATATAATTAGAAGGGGTGTCCACATAATTTTGCTCCAATAGTGTATACATATAGTGTAGGTGTTTGACGAGGTTTTGTGTTCTTTCCTCTCTTTCCTTCTTCAGTGCTGTGGATCTGATCAGACTGGGCGGAGGACGTCTCCGGTTCCTCGTGGCCAAGTCCGACCCTGAGGTTTCGGAGAAGATCAGCGCCTCTACCTGTTGAGAGGAAGACATTTTAGTGGAGAACGAGATTAAGCACATCGAACACTCAGTGACTCCTCACCTGAGCCTCCTGTTAGCACAGCAACGGGATTTTCTTACTCAAAAATACTTTTTTCTCTCCTTCGCCTGATTTAGATCTGTGGAAAAAAAACACCACAAGGCCAAAAGTATGTAGACACCCCTTCTAACTATTGAGTCAGGGTGTTTCAACCATGCCCATTCCTAACAGGCGTATAAAATCAAAGAGATGAAATAGATGCTGAAGTGCTTTCAGTTTTTTACCACCAGTTTGGGGAAGGCTTCTTCCTGTTCCAAAATTATGGTGCTTGTGGACACAAAGCGAGATCCATAAAGACTTGGTTTGATGAGGGCCTGACTTCACAAATGCTCTTTTGACTCGGGGTACAAATTCCCACAGGCCCTCCAAAACTCAACCAGCCACTGGAATTCTAAAAACACTCCTGTTTGGTTTATCACTGACCCTCACGTTGTAATGCGAGATTTTTATTGGGGTTGAAGCACCGTCAGCCTCTGATCATCTTTAAGTGAATCCGTTATCAACACCACCGAGAATCCTATGAGCCGACTAGGTTACGGGAATAACGAAGCCTCCAGTCACACGCCGATGCACCGGACACGAGATCATGCTGATTTTTCTCGTTCCTGTGCCGTTAACACCAAGTGTTTCAAACGCCTTGCAAAAAGACACAAACGCATCCTGTTTACAAATATTTATAATCCGTGATCGATGAAATACAAGGTTTCTTTCACTTGGTCACGTGATCCTGATCGACAGTTTCCTGTACATGAAGCGAACAGCTAGATAAAAATCGAGTGTTAGATGAAGGAAAAACAACAGACCAAATGTGTATTAAGATACTAGATATTTTATTCATGTATTTATTATAGACGGTTGCACTGAATGATGTCGGAATTCTTTTTATTATTATTTGGATTTTTCTTCTCTTTGCTCTTCTTGTCCTTTTTTCTTTTCATCCCAATATTTTTTTGCATTTTCTCCCTTTTTCCCGATTGCATCATGCTTCCTCTCCACCGATGCCGATTCCTGCTCTGATTGAGGAGAACGAAGCTAACCCACGCCCCCTCCGACACGTGGGCAGCAGCCATATGCATCTCATCACCTACACTTTGACCAGTGCAGCTCAGCGTTGTGTACGGAGAGACACACCCTGATCAGCACTCTTTTCTCATCTCTGTGCAGGCGCCATTAATCAGCCAGCAGAGGTCGTAATTGCACCAGTCATGAGAGAGACCCCATCCGGCTTAGGGCCCATATCTGAACAACAGGCCAATCGTTGTTCATGTGGCCGCTCAGCCTTTTTGACATCTGATTTTCCTGTTTGTTCTGGTTTCTTTCAGTCGTCTCTTTCTGTTCTCCTCCTCTGTCATTATTCATTTATTCCTTTTCCATTCTGTTTCCTTCTTGTTGTTCTTTTAATGTTCTTCATCCTGTTTTTATTTTCTTTACTTTCTTAATCTGCTCCTCTTTCCGTTCTTTGTTTGTCCAGTTCTTTTATTCTCTGTTCATTCCTCTCCTCAGTTTTACTTTCACTGTTTTTCTTTCACCGTCTGTTTTTTTTTTTAATCTTCCATTTTTCTTTTTTTATGCATATTCTCCCTTGTTCTCCTTATTTTTAGCGCGTCCAATTTTTACCCAATTGCGTTACTCTTCCTCTCTACTGGTGCTGACCTCCGCCCCGATTGTGGAGAGCGAACTGACACATGCCCTTCCGAAACATGACCAGTGGCCAACTGCATCTTTTTACCTGCACGAGACGAGTTCATATGCGAATCAGCTTTGTGTACGGAGAGCCACACCCTGAACAACGCATTATTCCTCGACTCTGTGCAGGCGCCATCAACCAGCCAGCAGAGGTCATAATCGCATCAGTTATGAGCTCCCTATCCGGCTCCCTCCCTGGATGAACAACGGCCAAACATTGTTCATGTGGCTGCTCAGCCCAGCCAGATGGCAGAGCTAACATTCGATACGATGTATTTGAAATCCCAGCTCTGGTGTGCTAGTGTATTTTACCGCTGCGCCACCTGAGTGGCCTCTTCAATTTTCTTTATTATTTTGTCATTCTCTTACTGTTCTCTTCACTTTTCCATTCTTATTCATACTCTTGTTTTCTCATTTTTCTGTTCCTCTTTTCTTTCCTCTGGTTCTCGTTACTTTTTCCTCCTGTTTTGTTAACCGTCGTGCTCAGAGCAATAATCACAGTAGCTGTACATTTCCATTTGAAGTCACTTTCAGGAATTACAAACACAGCAGGATGTTTTTCTCGGCTCTTCTGCCTCAGTAGCGCCATGCAGCAGCAACGCTTTCACAGTCTGAGCTGGAAAACAGATGTGAACCCCTGTATCAAACAGCTGATGAGAATTTTAGACCTTTTTGGGATTTCTTGCATGACAACCTCTTCTCAGGACATGCCACAGTATGTCAAATAGGTAAAGTGGTGCACAGCTACAACCCACACCTCCAAATCTCATCTTATAAATCGGGACACCTGATTTTTGGAGAGAGATTCATGTTGTTTCCCTAGGTGGACGATAACTGAACGAATAGTGACCCCCCTAACTCACTTTTTTAAACTGCTTATCCAATCAGGGTTGCGTGGGTGCTGGAGCCTATCCCAGCTTTTCAATGGGCGCAAGGCACACAGTAACACCCTGGACAGGGAACCAGTCATACACACACATTCACCTATAGGGCAATTCAGTGTCTCCAATTAACCTTGTTTGTTTTATTAGGATTTTAACGTCATGTTTTACACTTTGGTTACATTCATGACAGGAACGGTAGTTACTCATTACACAAGGTTCATCAGTTCACAAGTTTAATATCTAACACAGTCATGGACAATTTTGTATCTCCAATTTACCTCACTTGCACGTCTTTGGACTGTGGGAGGAAACCGGCGCTCCCGGAGGAAACCCACGCAGACACGGGGAGAACATGCAAACTCCACACAGAAAGGACCCGGACCGCCCCACCTGGGGATCGAACCCAGGACCTTCTTGCTGTGAGGCGATAGTGCTACCCACCGTGCCGCCCCGAATGGTGACCCGCTGACCGGTTGCTAACATTTTTATGATGATCTTAATTCAGAGCTGTGAAGATTCCTGATCGCAGCTTCAGATTCATTCATATCTGCTTATACTTGACGATAAATGAATGTGAATAAAACACAAACCTTAAACCAGGCCGACGTTTTTATTTCCACTGGAAAACGATGCTGCACAAGTTCTACGATTATGCAAAGATGACGTTTTATTTTCCCCATCGTTTCATGTTTGTATTTGATCTGTATGGAAATAATTCAGAACTGCATTTTCCTCTTTTGAATCTTGTATTTAAAAGATTTGTACGTCTGAATGCATTCAAATAAACCAAATCCTGCTGTAAAAAAAAAACACGCCTCGTGTTCTATTGTCAATAATCGTTGGTAGAATTTAATATCAGTCTATGAGCACCAGAGGAAGTTCTGTAACTGTACTGAGAGAAGAACAAGACCAAACAAAGTCAAGGTCATGGTGGGTGCAGTGCTACATGGAAACACTGGCCACAGGATCACTGTTTGTTGTTCCCATGATGTCAAGCACTGAGGAATGTAGGATTTAAAATCCTGCCACAGGTACACTCCCAATTAACTCAGGTTATGTCAATTAGCCAATCAGAAGCCTCGAAAGCCATGATATCATCTGGAATTTTCCAACCTATTAACAGTCACAGTCGTCTGGTAAAACAATAAATAATACTTATAATAAGAATAATCATAATAAGTAATAAGAAGAAAAAGAGAAAGAAGAAAAACACACAGCAGAAGTGTGGGTGCTGCACAGCTTCAGGGTCCTCGGGATGTGGATTTGATTCTTACCTCGGAACACTGAGAGGAATCAGGAGCCAAAGCTACAAGGTTAAATAACATTATAAACCAATAAATCTACAACATCAAGTTATAAAGTAAGTTGGTGTCTTCATATTTTTGACCAGAAATGCAACAAATTAAACAGTCAAAGAACTCAAATCTGGATTTTTTTTTTATACTTACAGAGCTGTAGTAGGTGCAATCTGTAGATATACAATGACTGACTGTAGCTCACCTGCTCCTATTCACACACCAGTCTCAATCAACCAGTTCACTCCTTTCAAAACAGGTAAACACCCCTAACACACCCACACCATTATATTACTGAGGCTGTCATTATTTAACTAGACCTGACCCTGACCGCTAATGCCCGGTTCACACTACACGATTTTTGCCCTGATTTTCGCTCGCCATCTGGTCGGCGCTAGATTTGCCGGCTCGGGAACAATTCGGCGTTCGCTCGGCGATCGAAACTCGGCTCTCGATCGCTATGTGTGAACTGTTCAACAACTCGATCCGAGCGACCGAAACGAGATTTCTAGCATGTCGAATATCTGAATCTGAGTTGCCTGACTGGCAATGAGTGCTGTGTCGAACAGCCAATGATACGGTGTGAGGGAAAACGCAGGAGAGGAGTGTAAACAGGTTGGACAGGGGGATAATATAGTTTATATCAGAATACATCAGCACACACACAAGCTTTACAGTATTTCTGACCTTATCGTTCTCTACAAAACACCCACGCTGCATTGCAAACAATATTTATTAACCTCCAGCTCACTATACAACAATCCATACTGCTCACGTAGCCAAATCCACTCAGATTCATTTATTTTTTCTCCTTGATTTTACGCTGCACATCTTTAATCGCTCGCTTCTTGTTGACGTGCATTTTTGGACCTGGTATCATAAAACCCCTCGTCACTTCTCGCGTTTGTTTTCGTGACAGAACGTAGTTTGGGAGAGCAGAGGAGCTCGCCTGTGATTCCAGTTGGTGATAGATGGTGTAGTGTGTGACCCCCTATCGCCGATCAGTCGTGTAGTGTGAAATACACACCGACTTGAAAGACTCCCGATTACAAGAGATCCAGTCGTGTAGTGTGAACTGTACAGCGACCCGACCACTTGGAAAGTCGTGTAGTGAGAACTTGGCACCTGGTCATGCGCTGGTCCTGTCGAGCACCTCGATGCCTGAAAATCTAAACCTAAAGAACCTTTTCTGTCTCTCTGATATGTTGATCAAATCCAGACTCGGAACCGAACAGAGCAGCGATCCTGGTCCAGAGAGGAAAAAAAGACCACAGTAGGCCAGCATACGGTCGACATTTCTCCACCAATTCTTTACTTTCTGGTGTAAAATGAGTGCAGTGAACAGATTTACACATGATGCAAAATTCAAGAAGCATATATGAAAGGTGATAGTCTAACAAATTCTCAAACCGAGAACAAAAGAGGTGTGTTGGGAGGGCCTGAGCCATCCCGAAACCTTTGGTACATTCAGTGCAAGTAGAAACATGGACATGAAATAGCATAATTTGGGTAGAGGGGTGGAGGTGGATCCATGATTGAGGCACACTACAATAAACCAACAATCTTAACAGGTTCGAGAGTTTCTTCCAAGTTCCATCCGGCCTGTCTGAACAGTTTTTATCAGACCTCGATTATAAAAACATTCAGTAATCGCGATAAGCATAAGATCCACGCATGGGACGGCAGTGTTGCTAGAAATCCAGGGAATGTAAGTGCAAGCTGGGATGAAGACGACGTTCTTCATCATGTTCCTTCAGAAAAGGTGAATTAGAAAAGCAAAGCTTGTGCGCCGCCGCTACGCCTTTATTAACACTTCAGAACTGAAATTTGACTGGTGGGTAGTTCCTAAATGTTCTTGAGATGTTTGAAAAACGATCCACCTGCTGCACTGAAGGCCCTGATTTGCTAAAATTGGGTTTGTGAACAAACGTGCCAACCAAAATTTGTGTCTTTGAGTCTCACGTGACTAAAAACAACCCAACGTAGTGTGTATAAAAGTGCATCATTCTGATCTGCATACTTGATTTGGCGGTTTTTACGCTGGCTGCCCCTCGTGACACGAGTGTGTTCGAAAAACCTAGGGAGGTGAGGCAGCATCGGATGCTCCCTCGTTCTTGAGTCAAAATAGCGTTGAAATTTTAAGATACCTTACTAGACAACATATAAAGGCATCTAGGATTTCGAACAGCCTCCTTCCCGGAGCGCACGTATTATTATTATTTTTTTATTATTGTTTTTTCCCCCCCTTTTAGCGCATCCAATTGTTCAATTTTGCATCGCGCTTCCTCTCTGTCTATGCCGAACCCCGTCCTGACCGAGGAGATCGAAGCTGACCCGTATCCCCTCCGAAACACGAGCAGCAGCCGGATGCATCTTTGCCACTCGCACATCGATGAGTTTGGTGCCACCTAGCGTCGCATGCGGAGAGACGCACCCTAAGGGCGCTCTTCCTCATCTCTTGTGCAGGCGCCTCTAATCAGCCGGAGACCCACATCCGGTTCTTTGTCCCACCCCCCATATGAGAAACCGCCCAATCGTTGCTCGTACAGCCACCCAGCCTCGAACCGGTGAGGCAGAGCTGGATTTGATACTACATACTCAATCCCCAGACATAGCCAAATACGTCTGTAAATACACTATCATCCATATAATAAATGTCGACTAAAGCATAAGCAGTTTCCTGGCTGCAGTCAGAGACGTCTGGTGTTTATCACTTCTTAACTTTCCAAGCAATAAATAATTTTAAACTGTGCGTGTGTGTGTGTGTGTGTGTGTGTGTGTTACTTTGCCAGAACCCCAGAGCTATTTGCATAAATTAACCCTTATTTACATGTCATTGTTTTTGCATCTTATTTGTGTGGACACCCCGGGTTCCTCCTCTTCACTACAACCCCGCTGAACCATGTCATAGTGGAGCAGCAAGCTCCAAACTGGGTTAAACAATTCAATACTTCTACTCAATAATTCAGGAGGGGTGTCCAAACACTTTTGGTAATATCGTGTACGTTGGCTGCCGTATTCAGAGATTGATCCTGCATTATTAAGCAGAACCTTCATCCGTTCTTTGAGACGCTTTGTTTGGAGCAGATGTTTAGGTCTAGGTGCTGCATCATCCTCATCTCACGCCATCTAGTGGATGTTTTGTAACTGAATAACCCAAAGAATCGTGTATGAGGCATAAATATACGGTAGCTAACCATGTAGAAATGTGCGTTCGACCAACAAACTGAGATATATCTATAGCACGCGACGCTTGAGCGGACCTAAGAGAGCGGCGGCATTTGAGACGAAGCCGTTTATAAAAAAAGACGTTTGCAGAAGTATTCGGACGGCGGGACCGGCGCTTCCACCAGGAGTTACAACACATCCGAGCAGATCCACGTCACTCAGCACGGCAGCACAGGGTCATCCAATCCAACCACTCGTCATGTGCTCACTCCAGCACAAATTCAGGCCTCATGATCCACGCTCAAGTAAAAGGCATCATCTAACCCCGACACACAGCTCTCTGAGGATTGTAGCACCTCCCAGAGGTGTTTCTCCGCTCCATCTTAGTAGTTTTAGCCCCTAAAGGTCGTCCTAAATTCCCGAAGAATGCTCTAGGCTGGCATGTTCCACTTCACTCCAAGCCGAAAGTGCTGGTCTCCTCCACGGCGGTCAGCAGCTTCTCGTACAGCATGGAGAAGGACGGGTACGGAGGCAGGTCGAGCCGATTAAAGCACGTGTGAGCCCTGTAGGAACGACATGTGGGAACAGTTCAGGCACAGATGGTTCAAGGCTTCATGCACTTCACGCACCAGTCGAGTTTGCGTTCCTCACCAGCAGGACTTTTGCACATTTACCCACTAAGCTTAGTACAGTGGGTGCTAGGGCCTTTTCTAACGCTGCACCCAAACTTTGGAACACGCTTCCCCCTCATATTAGGGCTTTAAATTCTACAGCAGAGTTCAAAACTTTATTTTTAAATCATCCTTTTCTTGTTAACTGTATTTGATTTGGTGTTGTTGACTGTGATTGTGAATATGTTGATTGATTGACTGCTGATTGTGTACTGTAAGGTGACCTTGAGTGTCATGAAAGGTGCCTATAAATAAAATGTATTATTATCTCATTTCCAAAAGATAGAAGACGCCCTGTTTCATTAGTGGAATTTGTACTATCATTTAATAAAAGGTTCTAGGGACAAAAAAATGGTGACGTTGATTGGCGCCGCTTTCTGGGGTGGAGGAACTGCATTCCTGTCTAATCTATCAAACAGCCAATCCCAAACATCTGAGAGCTTATGCAATTGGACGTGGGTGGACAGTGTACCAGTACTAGCGGACCCCTAGATGCGAGTGCTGTTGTGCATATACGTAAAATGCCCTGCAATGAACTGGCACACTATCTAGGATGTATTGTGACCTTGTGCCCTGCGTTAAGATGTTAGCTTAGCAGACCCACCATGGCAGAGACCCAGAATCAAGTCTCCGTGGTGTCAATAGGCGCTCTGCAGACACAATTCGATGTGTCTGAGGGAGGAAAGTCAATGCCTATGCACCACTGATTACTAATGCCTGGTTACGGCCCCCTGGATGAGTGGTGAAAGAATACTTGAACTGAGGGGGGTCGTGTGCTAGTCTGCGGACCTTCTTGGCCAACGTGGACGATGTGCATTAGGAACGGGTTGACGGCGCAGTGGTGGAAATTGGACATGCACTGAAAAAATAAGATAAGATTCCTTTATTGATCCCCATGGGGGAAATTTAAGAATAAGACTATTTATATATATAAAATAAGTCTATTGCTATAAAACAGCAAACACATCTTAGTTACCTGGGTAACGAGGTGATCTTGCCCCATTTCTCCACGCAGAAGCGACGAGGGCCGTTGCTACCCCTGAGTGAGGCGAAGCCCTCATACGGAATGCTGGATGTTCCTGTCACAAACTGACATCAACAAGGCAGGATAAAGTACTGCAGCCTAATCTGGGTAACAGTATGTGTGTGAAGCCCCATTCGGATTGGACTAGTGTAATGACTTCATTTTTAGCCGAATCGGCGGGGGTCGGGTTACTTTTGGTAGAATCTCTTAAGAACTTTGACAGTCTGGGTGGTAGAACTTGCTCTACATCCTCTCGTTATAACTTGGGTGTAATGGTCAGGTCACATCTCACCCCATACCCGCAAGATTCATGCAGGATTCTTAACCAAGGTAGAACAATACTGTAGCTTATAAGGCACAAACCAAAAGGGCTAAGGGGAAATGATCAAAATAAAATAATAGAGGGAACATACTGGGCAGCCGGCGCCCAGCATGGCTCCATATGTGGGACCTGCTCGGTTGTGATGGAGAAAAACATAGGAACGTATTTTTCTCCGACCAGGATCGTTCGATTACCTTCCAAACGTGAGTTTCAAGTCGCGCCCCTGATAAACACATCCGATCCGAATAGGGCCTTCAGGCTGCGGTTTATGATCGCATGAGTTTGGACCTACCTGAAGCAGCCTCAGCCTCTGCTCGTTGTTAAATCTCTCCACCGCCGCCCAGAACCAGCGAATGACGATGTGGTTGTCGTGGTAACCTACACAGATCCGTCAATGAGCAGAGGTCCAGTTGTTAGAGACATGTCGCGGCAGTCTCGGGTATATACACGTTCGGTGGGCATGAAGCTCTGGCGACTTCGCTGTGTCCGTATCAATAGGGCTGGTTTAAATGCAACGATTAAACTAACACGGTGGCTAAAGGCCTCGGCGTACTTCATGCGGAGACGACGTTCGCCTGGCTTCGGCGACCGATGTGACGTAATCGCGGAAAAAAACGAACAACCGCGGACGTGGAAGCTGGGCGAACTCCGCGGGCGACGTCACGCCGCGACAACACCTGTGATTGGTCGGTTAAAAAAAGAGGCGTGTCATGAAAACGAACACGGATTTTGAGGAGCGTCTCAACTGTGATCGTCGGCTGCGTCCGAAATCACGACTTTCATACTGAACAGTACGCAGTTATTAATCATTATTAAGCATTTATTAAACAGTACACGAAAAGTACCCGGATAATCTGCTGCTCGGGCAGCATTTTTGTGTATGCAAACACAGCGCACTCGCATACTGAAAGAGCTTCTGTACCGGCCAAGCAGTGCGCACTACCTCCATTTACTTACTCTGCGATTTTGGACACTAAATTTAAATTACATTAATTTGTCTTTAACCGCGTCACATGCAGCTGCGGAGCAGACGCGACAGGCAAAACGAAACCGCTAGAAGTATGCCAGCTTGTAAGCATCGCGTGACGCTCGCGAACTTAGTTTCGCTGGAAGTATGCTGAGACCTTGAGTGTGTAGCACTGTCGCCTCACAGCAAGAAGGTCCTGGGTTCGATCCCTAGGCGGGGCGGTCCGGGTCCTTTCTGCGTGGAGTTCGCATGTTCTCCCCGTGCCTGCGTGGGTTTACTCCGGGTGCTCCGGTTTCCTCCCACAGTCCAAAAACATGCAAGTGAGGTGAATTGGAGACACTAAATTATCCATGACTGTGTTCGGTATAACCTTGTGAGCTGATGAATCTTGTGTAATGAGTAACTACCGTTCCCGTCATGACTGTAAACAAAGTGTAAAACATGACGTTAAAATCCTAATAAACAAACATAACTTTTAAAATCCTACTAATTCATTTTAAACAGCGCCAGAAAATAGCTGAAACTCCCGACTCCTAATTGTTTGTTTGTTTGTTTATTAGGATTTTAACGTCATGTTTTACACTTTTGGTTACATTCATGACAGGAAACGGTAGTTTATCTTCACACAAGGTTCTTCAGTTCACAAGGTTATATCGAACACAGTCATGGACAATTTTAGTATCTCCAATTCACCTCACTTGCATGTTTTTGGACTGTGGGAGGAAACCGGAGCACCCGGAGTAAACCCACGCAGGCACGGGGAGAACATGCAAACTCCACACAGAAAGGACCCGGACCGCCACACCTGGGGATCGAACCCAGGACCTTCTTGCTGTGAGGAGACAGTGCTACCCACTTAGCCACCGTGCCGCCCGACTCCTAATTGACTGCCTATATACAGTATTTACCCATCATTCCCTTCTGTCCTCTTAGATTAATCCTCACACTCACCTCCTCCCCATTCACTCCACAGCTCTACACATTTCCTTTTTTTTTTCTAGATAAATAAATAAATAAAAGGTGAAGGGGGTGAAGGGAAGCCACCACAAACATCCCTCCCCCCCTCTTCCACTCTCATAATCACTCTTCATTCACTACGGGTGAAGGTGCGGCCTGCGCTCGTAAACAACGGTTTAAACCTCCTGCCACACTGCCTGCATTTCAGGCGACTCCACAGAGGGTGAACATCACAGGGTTGAATCGAAAACCTAGTGAGCTGCCTCAATAGAGAGGATTCTAATAAGTCATCGACTTATTTGAACGCGCTACTCGGACAGTGGTAACATCGGGTTTCGCTTACTAAGCTAACACAGTCAGCATCATGCCATTCAAACCAGTGTGTACCGAAAACGGTTAAACTGTCCCTGACCAGCCCAAACTTGCAAATAAAAACACTTTTGTACGTTTATACAAATTAAAAATCAATGATGATTTATTTACGTTTCAAAGTAAGTCAGTTCTTTGCTTCGCATCGTCCGCACGCAGGACGACGTAAAATGCGTCCATGTAGAGAGCGCACTAGGTTTTCTGACACACCCACAATAAAGTTTCGTCCTGCTTAATTACCTCCTCGATATTCCGTATTATTCCTCCAGTCTGCCAGATCGATCTCTGCTGTTCCGGCAATCACCAGCTCCAACTCCCGCGCATCGAACACGGACACGAGTCGAGCATCCACCACCTGCGCACACGCACGTGCACAAAAAGACGTGAACGTAAAGGAATTCAAGGCCTGTGCAACAATCCTGGGACGAACTGGAACGGGATGGACCACTGAAGTCGTGTCGGCGTTCTGTAGGCCACGCCATGTTGTTGTGCCCGTATCTGGCAACCCGGGTCTAAGAGAAGTTTTGAATGGGAGATATGAACGGAGATTTCGCAGATCGCCTCTCTCGCATCCTGTAGTCATAAAAAACGTTCCAGAGCTGTTAGGTTTTGTTTTATGGAGATTCTTCTGTCTATTATCGCCGGATCCTCTGAATTATGACGTCGTTAAAGAGCCTCTTAATGTTTTCATTTTTTTTTCTTGTATGAGCCCCTTAAATGAGAGCACGAAGCAGCGCGACTCACCCGCGTAACAAGTTTTGGTTGATATTTTTAGTAGCTAGCTACGTACATTAAAGTAGAAAGCGAGGACGGTCGGGTGTTACGCCTTCGGTCGTACTCAACAGAAGCGGGCCGCTCGTTCCGTTGTTTCGGTTGGTGCAGTTCAGCGACGTCTAATTAATGCGCAGTGGCGTCAGCTTTCGTGTAGCGTGATTAGTATTACGACCCTTTAACCGCCTCGTAATTCAGAGGATCCGGTGACGAAACGTACAGGGTTCAGCACAGGATGCGTTAGAGTCGATTTTTTTGAAAACCCCGTTCAAATGTCCCACAGGAAATCTGACTTAGACCCGGGTCTCCAAATATGGGCATAACGAGGACTACAGGATGACGCACGACTTCAGTGGTCTATTGCGAGTTGGACCAGCCTCCAAAACCTTGTGGAACACCTTCCCAGAAGATTAGTGGCGGCTATTGTGATCTAATGCTCATTGGTTTGGACTGGAACAGCCAACAAGGATAACAACAAGATATAGTTTCACTGATATACATTTACAGCTGAGCGTCCAGTTGTGACCACATGTGGTCGAACTAGATCCCTGAACAAGCCTGTACCTCATAGAAGCCCCGCACCAAACTCTCAGTCTGCTGGACCACGCCCCTCTCTATCCTCCACTTCACCATGCGCTCGATGTACTCCTTCTTGTTCTTCTCCGACACTGGGATGTTGGCACCGCCAGGTTTCAGCTCGCGCTCCGTGATCTAACAGAAGCACAGACATGCCGGTCTGCTCTGATATTCAGCATGTAGCCCTGTGGGTCAGTTCAGGGTGCAAGGCTTCGTTTCACACACCTGTCCGAACACCTCCTCGTTTACTGTGAAGGTGAGGTCCAGCATGTCCTCTATGTCGTTGTCCTTCATCCACTGCAGGCTCTGATGGAATTCTTCATCCAGGTACTCTAAATCACTCAGATCACACGGACTACACACACACACACACACACACCGAGTATTAAATATACAAGCACATACACCGATCAGGCAGAACATTAAGACCTCTGACAGGTGAAGTGAATAACACTGATTATCTCTTCGTCACGGCACCTGTTAGTGGGGGGGGGGGGGGGTGTCCCGGTCTGCAGTGGTCAGTATCTATTAAAAGTGGTCCAAGGAAGGAACAGTGGTAAACCAGCGACCAGAACTTAATGCTGGTTCTGATAGAAAGGTGTCAGAATACACAGGGCATCGCAGTCTGTTGCGTACGGGGCAGCAAAAGGGGGACCAACACGATATTAGGAAGGTGGTCATAATGTTATGCCTGATCTGTGTACATTTTTGTATCTTGAATGCAGCCTAAAGTCGCTGGTGTGTTACTCACATGCGCAGCAGTCCTTTATAGAAAGGGCGTGTGAAGAAGGCGTCGAGCAGGTACTGGTGTATGAGAGCCAGACCCAGGATTCGGCCACTGAAACGAAACCTGAGAGGAGAAAACACAAGTATGAATGAGCCAGATCTCCGGTACTAACTGTACTAACCTTAAATTCACAGTTAGACTCATATAATAGAATAGAATAGAACAGAATGCCTTTATTGTCATTGCACAGTGCACAACAGAATATTTGAGCATCTCCTTGATGGTACATGTACTGTATGTACACACAGACGTATATATACACATGTATTTACAAATAAACAAATACACATCTAGATACAAAAATAAACGTGTGGTTTTAAGAACTTTACAGAACAAGAAGAAGGTTATTGCACAGTCACTATAAATTGCACATTATTTTCTAGGATGTAAAGTTTGAGAGTTGAGTGTTTTTATGGCGAAGGGGTAAAAGCTTTTTAGGAGTCTGGAGGTGCGGGCCTTGATACTCCTATAGCGCCTACCAGAGGGCAACAAGGAGAACAGGTTGCAACAAGGGTGAAATGACTCCTTGATGATGTTTGTGGCCCACACACTGGTTTATAAAAGTATTTAACCCCCATCCCGTTTTCTGTTGAACGACAAGTCAATATGTTGGTACTGGCAACTGGAATAGGCACCAGATAGAGAATTCATTTGCAAGGTTTTGAGGGAGGAACCCAAAAGGGAAAAGTGCCGGGTGGCCGCTAAGCTGGCGCAGCGATAAAAACGCACGCTAGCGCACCAGAGCTAGGATTTCGAATACATCGTATCGATTCTCAGCTCTGCCGTCCGGCTGGGCCGAGCGGCCACATGAACAACGATCGGCCTGTTCATATAACTGATGCAACTACGACCTCTGCTGGCTGACTGATGGCGCCTGCACAGAGGCGGGGAAGGAGTGCGCATCGGGGTGTGTCTCTCCGTACACAGGGCCGATTCACATATATGCCCTCGCCTAGTGTGGGTGACGAGATGCACACGGCTGCCGCCCACGTGCCGGAGGGGGGCGTGGGTTAGCTTCGTTCTCCACAAATCAGAACGGGGGTCGGCATTGGCGGAGAGGGCGCGTGATGCAATCGGGCAACTGGACACTAGGGCTAGGTAGGCTGTGATTAAACAGATCTACATCCACCTGGAGTAAATTAATGGTGGCATAGTCAGTCATTTGCACCTTATTTTATAGAAGATGGTATAACATTAGTGGATAATTCAAATATTTTGTGAGAATTTTGCTTTTTTTCTAGCAAGCTTACAAAACTATAGCAAATTTTTACAGTTAAGGGGTGTGAATACTTTTAAAATCTCACTATTTACTTTTATTCATTTCAGTAAATTGATAAATGCCTTTTTGACTTGACATAATACACACGACACAACCGGTACAAAATTCTAACTGAAGATCCACAGACCATTCGTGATGGTTGTCGACGAAGGCGGACATGGGGCTGATCTGGACGGTGTAGGTGTCGTTGGCCGAGTACTCGAACAGACCGTAGTAAGGGTTGAAGAGCTCACGGGACACCAGGAAGAAAAATTCTCTGGAAGGGCCGCTGTAGTCCAGCCTAGGAACACAAACACGGCAAGAAACGAGTGACTGTTCATGTGTTGAGAAGGTGCATGTTTATGGTATCAGCTCTCTCTCTTGCCGGTGCGAAGGTTGTGGAAGCGGCAAGAGCATTCCAATAGGGGAATTGGCACTCAGGTCTTTATGCTGATCAGATCTGCTGCATTCAACACATGAACTGCGAGGAACCACCATCAACCCAGTGCTATTAAACAGGCACTGATATACACATTTTTGGAGGCGGGATTAAATCACAGCGTATTTGTATACTTTATTTTATTGTTTAAAATAATGTCATCAGGGACTGTTGGCCCTCGGGCACTTTCACATTATACCAAACAGGACGTAGACCAAACAAATTTTTTCCATAAGAAATGAAGGGGAAGCCGCTCAGGTGGCGCAGCGGTAAAAAGAGACGCGCTGCAACCAGGGCTGGATTCTGAGAAACGTGGTATCGAATACAGCTTTGCTTTACCGGTTCGAAGCCGAGTGGCTATATGAGCAACGATTGGCCGGTCGCTCATGTGGGGTGGGGGGCGGGACAAAGAACCGGATGCGGGTCTCTCTCTGTCAGAATGCGATCGCGTTCTCTGCCGGCTGATTGGAGGCGCTTACACAGAGATGGGAGAGGGTGCCCTTAGGGTGTGTCTCTCCGCATGCAACGCTGGGTGGCGCCAAACTCGTCAATGTGTGGGTGGCAAAGATGCATCTGGCTGCTGCTCGTGTTTCGGAGGGGATACGGGTTAGCTTCGATCTCCTCGGTCAGGGCAGGGTTCGGCATAGACAGAGAGGAAGCACGATGCTAATTGAACAATTGGATGCGCTAAAAAAGGGGAGAAAAAGGGGTAAAAATTTAATTTAAAACAAAAAAACAAAAAAAAACAAAAAAAAAGAAATGAAGGGAAAATGATTAATCCATTCCCATAAAGAAAAATCCTATTGTTATTGGCATTATATTATTATTATTATTATTATATTATTGATTATACGTTGATGGGGTGGTATAAAATAATTTATAAAACGGATAGTTCTGGTCCTAGAATCTGATTGGCTGAGCTGCGTTCAAAGCCGTTGTAAAATCCCCGATATACATGCACCTATGACCACCTCACATCATTCCATATTAATACTAATTTTATAAATATAAATCACTAAAAATATTAATTTACTAAAAATATACTTTAAAAAACTAGGGCTGTCAAACGATTAAAATTTTTAATCGCGATTAATCTCATAATTTCATATAGTTAATCGCGATTAATCGCATTTAAAAAAAAAAAGAAGAAAACAAGGATTTTTAAGTGAAATGTTACAATTAAAATGGTGAACACATTTTATGCTAAATGTAGTGATGTTAAAAACTGCTGGGACAAGAGAAAGCTGTAATTCACTCACATACTAGGCAGAAATACTATCCAGCAGAGACCCCTGACTTCGTATATATGTCAGATTGTAGGTTAGAATTTCTCCAAATATTGTAGATCAGCGGTGCTTCAGGTGGGATAAGGCGTAGTTATTGTAACAGACTTTTCTGTGCTTGTATCGTGACATTTGATGGACGTTTCTACACGAAGTGAGTGTGTTTTGACCCCTTGGGGCTTCCATAGTTCATGGACTAGCATGCTTGGCTAACGCGATGACTCCAGCTGTCCGGTACCGTAACAGAAAAAGTAATAAAAGTTTTCTGCTCCCGACAACTTGTGAATATAGCGTGTATTTATTTCTTTATTAAGCAAGTGCATCACTACACGCTCGGTTACATTATGATAACAAACCGCAAATGAAAAACGCTGGTAAGTCTCAACATGAACTACGGATGACTCGCAGGGCCAAATAGAATTTGCGTTAACGGCACTATTTTTTTTTATCGCGTTAAATTGAGATTGCGTTAATGCGTTATTATCGCGTTAACTTCGACAGCCCTAAAAAAAAACACAAAATCACGTGAAAATTCACAGAGTTGTAGCGCGGGTTGTTCACTGAATGGTATCTGGTCGCACGCGAGTCGTATTCCAAACAAAGGTCGTATACCAAGCAAAATGTTTAGCGTCCAAACAGGACGTATAAAAAAGTTGGCCTTATTCCAAAGCAGACGTATACCGAGGTACCACGGTATCAAATCTCTCCTAGAAAAAAGTTTGGACACCACTGGTCTAGTGCACTAAAATTGACAGTAGGAATCTGCTTGGAAAAGACCTCAAACCCACCCACCCACCCAAAAATCCTTACTTGTACTATTTACATTCAATTCAAACATGGTTTCAAACAGAATTTAGAAATGAACCGAAGAGAAAATCCTCACCCTTCCTCTCCGACGAAGCTGACGTAAAGTTTACTTCGTTGGAGGTCCTTCCTGGAGTAGCACATGATCTGATTGAAGGCGTCTTCCAGCAGGTGGTCTCTGCGCATGATCAGCCTGATAGAAAACACACAGGGCTCAACATGTAGGAACTCCGATACACTTATAACCACATTCAGGGAAAATGGTCGTGCTGGTTTGGTTTGGTTTGGTGGATAAGAGAAGACTGTAAGACATAACATTATGACCACCTTCCTAAAATTGTGTTGGTCCCCACCTTTTGCTGCCAAAACAGCCGTGTGACTGTGATGCTCTGTGTATTCTGACACCTTTCTATCAGAACTTCATCAGCAGTTTGAGCTACACCAGCCTTCGCTCCCACTGTTCCTTCCTTGGAGCACTTTTGATAGATACTGACCACTGCAGACCGGGAACACTCCACAAGAGCTGCAGTTTTGGAGATGCTCTGACCCGGTCGTCTAGCCATCACAATTTGGCCCTCAGATCCTCACGCTCGCCCATTTTTCCTGCTTCTAACATCAACTTTGAGGATAAAATGTTCACTTGCTGAACACTAACCCCCCCCACTAACAGGTACCGTGATGAAGAGATACTCAGTGTTATTCACTTCACCTCTCAGTGCTCATAATGTTATGCCTGGTGCGATTGGTTTACATCAATGTTCCAAAAATAGTCCAACAGAACCGCTCCCCTTACTTGACCTTCCCGGGACCCTGTCCGTAGCCCTTTGTCTCGAGCTTGCGGTAGAAGTTGCGTAGTTTGGCCTCAAAGTCTCGTTTGTAAGGTGCAGGAGCACGGGCGTTGGCTCTCTGTGTGCCTGAGGGAGAAAGGTCAGAAAGGTCTGCTGTTAGAACCTGTAAACAAACTTCTGGGTTCTCTTCAAACACACACACACACACACACACACACACTGGGTCTGTAGAAACCCACCAGATGCCAAGTGATTCTGATCACGATAAAGCGCTGAAATGATAAATATGTGTATATATATATATACAGTATATGTGTATATTTAGTAATGGAATCACTCACCGGGCGAGTTCTGCGGAGACGAGGCCGGAGAGCCTCTCGGAGACTGACAGTAGCTGGGGTGCAGCAAGGCATGAGACGGCACGTATGACATCACTTCCTCTTCGAAGAGGCTGGGAAGGTGTGAACACAAATGAAAAGTGAAGGCGTGAGAGGCGTGTCGTCGTGTCTCGTTCAGCAGGAACGGTGTGGAAACCTTCAGTACCTGAGCAGGATGACCAGATCCGCATCGCTGGAGAGACGCACCAGGCCGGCCGCTCCTTCGTTGCGGATGAACTGAATCTTCTCCCTGCACGCGCGTAAATACAAGTAAAGAACGCCGATAGCATTTTAGGGCTGAACAGACCAATCGGGAGATTTAAAAAGCTCTGAATGCTCAACATGACACCGTTTTATTCATTTATAAAAAAATGAATTGAAACAATGGAGGAAACGACAGAGTTTGGACCTGCTTATGCCAAGTTCACACTACACGACCGGATCTCTTGTGATCGGGAGTCATTCTCTCACTACACGACTGATCGGTGATAGGGGGTCACACACTACACCATCCATCACCAACTGGAATCGCGGGCGAGCTTCTCTGCTCTCCCAAACTACGTTCAGTCACGAAAACAAACACGAGAAGTGACGAGGGGTTTAACGATACCACGTCCAAAAATGCACGTCAACAAGAAGCGAGCGATCAAAGTTTGTGCGCTGGTGTGCAGCGTAAAAGCAAAGAGGAAAAATAAATGAATCTGAGTGGATTTGGCAACGTGAACAGCTTGAAATATTGTTTGCAATGCAGTATTATGTTTTGTAGAGAACGATCAGGTCAGAAATACTGTAAAACTTGTGTGTGTGCTGATGTATTCTGATATAAACTATATTACGCCCCTGTCCCACCTGTTTACACTCCTCGCCTGCGTTTCCCCTCACACCGTAGCTTGCGTTCTCATTGCCTGTTCGACACAGCGCTCATCGCCAGTCGGCCAACTCGTATCCAGATATCCGACGTGCTATAAATCAAAGTTGTTGAGTAGTTCACACATAGCGATCGAGAGCCGGGTTTCGTGTAGTGTGAACCAGGCACGAGTCTAACAGAACTCTGTCCAACACCACAGCCCGTGTGTGTCTGAAGGAAAGAAGGTCGAACAGGGTTTCGCCAGTCTGATCAGGGCACCAGCACAAGTAGCAGAGGGACACACAGAGCACAGCGTGACTCTCTGCATGCTGTACGGCTCAATGTGAGAATCCACCGCTGACAAATGTAAAAAGGAAGCAGCGGGTGGTTGCACACGGCAGAAGACTTGGAATGTTTTGCTATTCTTTTGCGCAGAACATAGTGGTCAGTCATTACGGTCACACCCTGGACTGAATACCTGAGTGAATGATTCCTGTTGAACTCCGGCTGTCTCTCCTGCAGGATCTCGAATATGTTCGGCTGCCTCAGGAAGGCAACGATCTTCTCGTTGTAGGCTGCAAAGAAAGTGCAAAGCTCAGTCTGTGTGATTGTGATCCATTACGAGTCAAGAGAGTCGAGAGTCAAGAGAGGCTGTATTGTCATTTCAGCTATATACAAGTACATACTGAAACGAAACAACGTTCCTCCAGGACCAGGGTGCAACATAGAACAAAAAGTGCAAGATAGTACAGTACACAGTGCAGATAGACAACTAGGGATGTCCCGATCCGATATCAAAGATTGGAATCGGGCCCGAGCAAGGCATTTTTTAACTGATCGGTATCAGTTTTACTAAGGCCGATCCTTCGTTTTACATCAGCGGTCATGCAGGTGTCGTAAACGGAGAGTCCAACAGTGAAGTGTGACGTCTGCGATGCGAGCGTTTCACGAGGCGGTGGGAGCAGAGCTGCGTTCATTACTGTATGATTTTACTGTTTATATGGTGTGTGAGTCCAGGATCACTCCGGTTTACAAAACAATAACTTTTAATCCGAGTATGAAAACTTAAGGGACCATAACATACAGCACGAGTTACAAGACGGTGGCTCATAAACAAACCAGATATAATTTAACCAAACGATCTACCAATTTGATACGGCACCTAAAAAATAAACACTCGGCCGAATACAGCGAGTTTATTATTATATGATGAGAAGAGGAACCGGCAGAGACGCTGATTTTCCTCAAAAAGAACCTTCGCTTTATTTTGAGTGTTCTAGTTTTACTACTACAATGCTGCACTTAGTTTGTTTACATTTATTTTGTAAAAATAAAAGAACATTAAGCAATAGCTTGGATGCAGGCAATTTTTTTCCTACAGCACTGCAGAGCTATTCAGGTGTTAAACATGTATACTGGATTAATGTGAATAACTGTAATGTACTTGAAGTGTGCACTGTTTGAACAGTATTATCTAGTTCTTATCTAGACAATATCTAGAAAATACAAGTATCGGTTTGAGACTCGGTATCGGATCGGGATCAAAATTAATGATCGGGATCGGGAACAAAAAAACGTGATCGGGACGTCCCTATAGACAACAGTACAATAAATACAAAAAGACATTTCTAATCTAAAAAAGTAATTAAGGCAGACAAGACAAGACTAGAGACAAGTGTTGGTCAGTACATGATACTGAGCACTGCGACGAACGCTGTACCAACGAAGTGGTGTATGATGTGGTGTCTACATACTTTTGGCTATAAAGACAACATACTTACCGACAGGTACTATATCCTGGCCTCGACTGGCAGTGTTGAAGGTGTTGGAAGGCCGGGGCAGGACAGGAGGGCCGGCATGACGTGATTCGTCAACCACCTGGAGTAAACGTAGCGTATTACAGACCAAACTCTCCTACATACAAATATACGCTGGATCTGGTTCGCTGGGTCCCAACAGTGGCAATGTGACAGTGGTGGGGCTTAAATGAGCGACCTCTCGATCACTAGCCTACGCGACTTCACCGAACTACAGTTCCTAGGACTAATTCGAGTGCAAATGCTAGAAGGATGGGGGTAAATCTGGGTACCGACCTCTCCGGCACTGTGGCTGCGCTGGCGGCTCAGGTGCTGGCGGTGGGCGAGCAGGCCGCTGGGCCGGGCGCTCTGCAGGGGCAGCCGAGGGTCTATGAAGGTGGTGGCGCGGCAGTTGTGGTCCACGTAGAAAGGCTGGAAAGAGAGAAATAGTTCCGTGGCTAAAGGTCACATCTACAGTACAGCTGGTATATCAACTGTACCAGCTGCCTAAACGTCCTGGGTCAGGTGGAGGCACAACATCAAAACAGCTCTGACCCTCCAAGACATGGCCTCAATAAGACATCTGCAAGGGTCGTGTGGTATCAGTAACTCAGACTGAGTTTTCTTTTGAATCTTTTCACAATACAGGGCTCTAGACTAACGTTTTGCACTGGTTGCACTGGTGCACCTAACTTTTTTTCTTAGGTGCACCAGCACAAAAGTTAGGTGCACCCAAATTTTCGACCGCATCGCATTTAACACCGCAGTTTTACAGGTTCACTTTTTTCTTTTTCTTTTTTAATCACTGTCCAAACAGGCAATATTGACTTGGAAATAACTAACAATCTGGTCAACATGGCCTCGTCTGATGATCTGATTGCTGCTGCCTGACAATGAAGGGCAGTGGGGAGAGGGGGACACTTGGGCAGTGCATTTATCGAGGCATGTAATGTGTTTTATAGATGCATTGGGCTTTTTCATCCTTTCAATTCGAAATGTATTAGAACCAGTCACAAATATACTATTGCCGGCCATGGTCTTCTTTACAGTTAATTATAGTATTACAGACTAATTATAGCACACTTATAAAAATTATAAAAATAATAGAGTAAATGTGTATGTATGTGTGTATATCTATTTATATGTGTGTGTATATTTAAAATGATATGTATATGTTTGTGTGTGTGTTAGAGCGTAATCTTAAATACAGTGCATTATATTATCGGCTTTACTGGATCTTTTACACAGATTCCCAAAATCGCTTGCGGTGCACTCACTGCGTATTTTGACTACATGTATTGTAATATATTTTGGTCTTTTAGTTATTTTTATATTTTACTTTCACTATCGCGGCACTTTACCGCTAGCATTAGCCCCTTGCTACTGTAGAGGGTCGGCTCACCTAGCCGCTGTCCGGTGGGGATGCTGCGGGTCTTTTGCTGTGCGGTGGTGGAGGTGTGGGAATAAAGACACACGACAGGGTCGAGTCACTTTAACTGTTTAGTCAGGACTTAAGTGAGCGTTACAACACTTTACACCGCCGAGCTCCAGAACCCGAACAAAACTAAACTTACGGCAGAACGTCCGAACGCACGTGTATAAACCTGGTGCTGCATTCTGATTGGCTGAGCTGAATGTCGCTCACATATCACCGCTACAATATTGTCCCGCCCTTCGCTATCTCTGATTGGTTTAGACCATGATATTGGCCTAATGTGTGTCTGTTGTTGTTTTTTTCCCTCGGACGCCTGGTCGCACCGGTGCGACCTGAGATTTTTTTTAGTCGCACCATTGAGAAATTAGGTCGCATGTGCGACCAAATTGGTCGCACTCTAGAGCCCTGCAATATCATGTTCAGTAGGTGGTAAAAAAACTCATATTTCTCATTAAATCTGGCAGAACTTTGTAGTTCTACAATTACTGACTGTTGTCCATCTGTTTCTCTACATGCTTTGTTACCCCCTTTCATGCTGTTCTTCAATGGTCAGGACCCCCACAGGACCACCACAGAGCAGGTATTATTTAGGTGGTGGATCATTCTCAGCACTGCAGTGACACTGACATGGTGCTGGTGTGTTAGTGTGTGTTGTGCTGGTATGAGTGGATCAGACACAGCAGCGCTGCTGGAGTTTTTGAACACCTCACTGTCACTGCTGGACCGAGAATCGTCCACCGACCAAAAACATCCAGCCGACAGCGCCCCGTGGGCGGCGTCCTGTGACCACTGATGAAGGTCTAGAAGATGACCGACTCAAACAGCAGCAATAGATGAGCGATCGTCTCTGACTTTACCTCTACAAGGTGGACCGACTAGGTAGGCGTGTCTAATAGAGTGGACAGTGAGTGGACACGATATTTAAAAACTTAGAAACCGTTGGACTACAGTCAGTAATTGTAGAACTACAGTACAAAGTGCTTCTATATGGTAAGTGGAGCTGATAACATGGACAGTGAGATTAGAAACACGGAGGTGGTTTTAATGTTATGGCTGATCAGTGTACACATCAGTGACATTAGTCCGACCTTGCCGGTGTGGTCGTGTTTCATCTCCCAGCCGCGCGGCAGCTCCAGCTGTTTGTTGGCGAACAGGTTGAGGAAGGTGACCAGGTCGCGGTTGTGCTGGTAACGCTCCAAGTGATGCGCGTCCCGCCGCACCTTGCTGATCATGTGCTTCAGACACGTGTTGCTCGTAAACATGCGGTAGGCACTCTGAAGGAGACGGGAAGGACGAATGAGGAAACACATGCGACCACTGAATAAACATTCTGACATTTCACGCTGCCCTACTACTGACTACGTTTCCCAGACTGCCTTGCAGATTCCTCGTAGGGAAACGCAGACACGTCTACGTTGGGGAGGGCCGGGTGGAGAAACGTCTCCTGATAAAAGCCGATAACGGAACTCACAGGGTTGGAGTGGAGTACGCTGAAGAAGTCGGGGCTGGCGAGGAACTTGGCGCTGGGTGACTGCAGCAGCAAAGACAGGCGCGACCGAGAGTTAGCAGCTCCCACCACCGCGTCTCTACGGTACTCTGCAAAGAAACAGCTCAGGGTCATCATCATGTCCTCCAGCTTTTATATACAGTTAAACAACAACTATGGAACAAGAAATAGCCAGAAGAATCCACTGTAGCCGTCATCTAGAATGTACCATTCCATATTTCAAGCTCTGCCTATACAAATATCTCATTTCATCTTCAAAACTAATCAGTTTTAGGTGCCACAGCGGTCTACATTTACATTTTCAGCATTTAGCAGACGCTTTAATCCAAAGCGACACAGTGAGCGGAACACAATGAGCAATTGAGGGTTAAGGGCCTTGCTCAGGGACCCAACAGTGGCAACAAGTGGGGGCTTGAACCGGCAACCTTCTGTTTACTTGTCCAGTACCTTAACCACAGAGCTATCACTGGCCCTAATATGGTCTAATATGCTAGCTCGAGGTCTCTGGTTCACAGTACAGTGGACACACCGGACACGGTAATAAGGTTTGTCCTCACTTGCGCAGCAACAGCGACCCCTGCTGTCCGGTCAGGCCGCCCACACAGGACACGCTGGGTGACTCTGCTCGGCCGAAAAATAGCACCGACGCTGCATTGTGAAACGACTAGATGTACTGAGCACAGCACATCGTGGCGCCTCTGCTTTAATGGTCTCCTGCCGTTTTGTCCAGAAGCTTTAGAGGTGCAGCAATGGATTTTAAATATCCGACAGGGTCTCAATCCATCACGAGGCTTTTACTTTTTTGTACATATATATATTTTATTTATGCATTGCGTCACGCTTTTCCTCTCCACCGATGCCGATCCGCGCTCCGATCGAGGAGAACGAAGCTAACCCGCGCCCCCTACGACGCGTGGGCAGCAGCCGTACGCATCTCATCACCTACGCTTTGACGAGTGCGGTGCGGATCAGCGTTGTGTACGGAGAGACGCACCCTGACAGCACTCTCTTCTCATCTCTGTGCAGCCAGCAGAGGTCGCAACCGCACCAGCCACGAGAGAGAGACCCTATCCGGCTTAATCCCGCCCATATCTGAACAACAGGCCGATCGTTGTTCGTGTGGCCGCTCAGCCTAGCGATGTCTTCGTGAGCCCAGCTCTGGTGTTCCAGCATGTTTTTACCGCTGTGCCACCCGAGCGGCCGCAGGGCTTCGTCCACCCCCCCCCACGATCGGACGTAGACAATCCGAACCTGGGTCTCAGCAGTGGTTGGCTACCGTAATAGATCACTGCACCACCCGAGCACCGATCCGATTAAAAGCCTTCCTTTTAAGACAGTGTACTGAAGCGATTTTGCAAGCCCTCGCATATAGAAAGGTGCATTTGAGACTCTCAGACCCCCCTCACACTGCGTACCAGGAATGGTCTGATGCATCAGGTCCGTATCATCAGAGGGAGGCATCTCGGCTGCTTGCTCATCCGTCCGTTCGTTGGTTATCGTCCTCCGGATGCTCTGGTACCTGAATAAACGAGTGCAGGAAGAAGCAGGATGAGGTTGGTGATTTTCTGTTTATTTCAGTGTTTAATGATGTTTCTTGAAATTAGAACTGTGTGTGTGTGTGTGTGTGTGTGTGTACCGGCGGTTGAGTTGCTCCATCTGCTGGATGGAGTTGGATCTCTGTAAGACCTGAGGAGCAGGAGGAGCGGTGGGTCTCTGCCAGGTGGTGGTTCTGTTCACATGATCCACGTAGAAGACTCGGCCGTGGCTGTCGATCCGAGCCTCCCAGTCTGTAGTGCGCGCGCACACACACACGCGCGCACACACACACACACACACACACACACACACACACACACACACAGGCAAGTGCAGCATTAGAACTCTTTTAATCAGAAGCACCCACACACAACCTGCAGCACGTTTGTGCCCCTCAGCTAATAATAACACAAATGATAACAAACTTACACTTTACACTTGATAAAATACAACTTGTTTTGGAGCAATCTGATGTATATTTTAAACGCTATTTAAAACCTATTCACTCACTTGGTGGTAGAGGTTCGTCCACTCTCTGGTAGCGACTTATATCGTGACGCACAGCTGGAAGCGAGCGAACCGGCTGAAGACCGTTTACCTGAGCGGTGGCACCTACAGAAGCACATCACACAACACTTACAGTGGATTCAGAAAGTATTTGGAACCTGTGACTGTTTGTGCATTTTATATGTGTTGCAGATTGATTTTGAATGGACTGAAATATTCACACCCTGTGCTGTTGCACTCCGAATCGTCCATATCGTGGTCAAACGCAGTGTTTGCTTTAATGATACTTGAGATGTGTACAGAGCTCGAGTCTTGAATTGACTGGACATCATTGCAAAGGCATGCCTGGGTCTATTTCAGTCATACTGTGAAACGTAGTGGAGGCAGCATCATGCTACAGGGGTGCTTCTCTGCAGCATGGTGCTGGGAGACCGGTAAGACTCTTGTGATGGATAAATGCAACCAAATACAGAAGCATCATTTACATTTTCAGCATTTTATCCAAAGCGACTTACAGTACTGTGACATACAGTATACGCAACTGAGGGTTAAGGGCCTTGCTCAAGGGCCCAACAGTGGCAACCTGGCAGTAGAGGGCCTTGAACCAGCAACCTTTCGATTTACAGCCCAGTACCTTAACCACTAGGCTACAACTGCCCTGAATGAAAGAAAACCTCTGCAGACCGCAGACAAACTCATAGTGACTAGGTTGACAGTTGACATTCCAACATGACAATGACCCGAAGCATGCAGGGAAAACAATGCTGGACTGGCTTCTGGGCAAGCCCAGATTTAAACCCCATTACGCATCTGTAAAGCGATCCGAAGGTTCGCTTTGACTGACAAAGCTTGAAAGGATCTGCCATGAAGAATGGGATAAACTGCCTAAATCCAAGGGTATAAGGCTTGTGCACATGTATCCAAGAAGACCTGCAGCTGTAACAGCTGTAAATCTCGAGGGTGTGAATACTTTCTGACTCCACTGTACATATTTCGAGAAATTCTGAGCACAGAAAATCCACTTTACAACAATCATTCAGTCATAGAATGATTTGCAGTATGAAATTACGTTTTTAGAATTATTGCACTACGTCCTCTGACAGATGGTACCTGACATGCCGTTGGTTTCCACTGAACTGGCCCTTCGCCTTTCCGCTGACTCCACCTCTTCCATCCGTGACTCCCGCCCCGCTGGCTGCAGGCTCTGCCTCCTCCGCCAGACGTCCCTGCCCACCTCCCTCCCATCGGCTCCGTTACCCTCTAAACCATTCGGCTCTGACTGGTTGCCTCCTGAAGCCCCTCGTTCTTCGGTAGCTACAGCGCCGTTAGTTGCCGACGGTTCAGAAGCGGCCGCTTCGTTTGGTACAAACACCTCCTCGCTCGTTCCATCCGTGGACACAGAACCTTCTTTATCCTACAGCAAAGTGAGGAAACAAACCAAATGAAAGAAATTAAATGCACTTTTTTATTATTTATTAATTATTACTATTATTTATTTTTATTTATATCAGCTCTATAACCCCCCAAACATAACAAACCCTATAAACACTAGCTTCTCACTCGAGTTGCTGGCTGAGAAGCTGAGCTGGGTTGGGACGAGGCCGCCGCACTCGCCGCTCCCTCCTGGTTCCCTTCCGTTCCACTATTTTGACTATTCGTCGTGCTACTACTCGAGGCTTCATCGGGGCAACTCCGTTCCCCTTCCTTCTTAGCCCTCTCCCTTTGCTCCTGTTGACTCAGGACTCCGTTGGTCAGCCCCACCGCTTGAGAGGCGTGTCCTTCCTCGTCCTCGTCCGAGTCGATGTGCAGCATGGCGTTGAGCCTCGTGTCGGTGGGGAAGCTCGAGCGCAGCTTGGGCGAAGCAGCGCCCAGCGGACGGTCCTCTGGTCCCTTCGGAGCCTCTATGGCGTCCAGGTAGTCGTTTAGAGAGGACTGCCTATGGGTGTGTCCAGAATCAGCAGGCAGGTCCCTCAGAGTCTGGTCCTCGTCCGGTTCTGCCGGACCCTCGTCAGTTCTGTAGGCCTCGTTGTGCAGAGAGCCTTCGGAGCCCGTCGGAGACGCGGCCCTGTGGATGCGGGAGGGAGGAGGGGCGACGTCTTCGTCGTCAGACGGGCTACCTGGGTCGCCGTTTAAAGACGAAGCGCCCAGGAGTGAACCCAGAACATCTGATCAGGTGTGTACATGAGAAAGAAGGAAAGAGAAAAATACATTAACTTGATTTTTGACTCTTGTTCACTCCCGGTTGTCTCGCTTTTAGCTCTACACCATTGTCATGTTCTCCCTTGTTTGCACACTTTTTGATGCCCTCTTTTTACTTCCACACCTTGTTGCACACACTCTGTACATTTCATTTAATAACTATCACTCGTCCTCTCTGTCTCTCACTCCCGTAAACACGTCTACACCTTCACTCACACACTGTCAGTTCTAGACTCAGTCGTTCACCCCTACCTATACACACCTATTTCTTCACTCCCTCACTCCTACACTCCACTCAAACGATCCCACTCATTCACTTCCACTTACCCTCATGTCCTGTAGATGTGATCTCCACCATAAACTGAAGCTGTCCGCTCACGTGCTCCGACGGCAAGCGGCGGCACAGCGCGTAGCTTACTGGCTGATCTCTACATCACAAAAAAACACACGTTTATATGATGAGTTCAATTTAGTACCTGGGATAAACTGTGAATTTAAAATATTAAAACCATTAGCTGTAACAAGACATTTTTTTTTTTCATTTTAGTATCTCTTGCTAAGAAATGTATTTTACTCTTATGGTCAACTCCTCAAGTTCCACCGGTTAGTTTCTGGCTAAACCAGGTTACTCATTATCAATAACTGCTCTGTAGCTATGCAGTATATACATGTAAAACTTACATATTACTTTACATTCATTACAGGTTACATTCAATCTGTCAAAACTGTTTGTACTTTTCAAATTCATATTGTTGTAATTTTTTATAATGTGTATTTGATTTGATGTACAATGCTACTGGGACTCTAATTTCCTTCGGGATCAATAAAGTATCTATCTGTCTGTCTGTCTGTCTGTCTGTCTGTCTGTCTATCTATCTATCTATCTGTCTATCTATCTATCTAATCTATCTGTCTATCTGTCTGTCTGTCTGTCTATCTATCTAATCTATCTGTCTATCTATCTAATCTGTCTGTCTGTCTGTCTATCTATCTGTCTATCTATCTATATATCTGTCTATCTATCTATCTAATCTATCTGTCTGTCTGTCTGTCTATCTATCTGTCTATCTATCTATATATCTGTCTATCTATCTATCTAATCTATCTGTCTGTCTGTCTGTCTGTCTATCTAATCTATCTGTCTATCTATCTAATCTATCTGTCTGTCTATATGTCTGTCTGTCTGTCTGTCTGTCTATCTATCTATCTATCTATCTATCTATCTATCTATCTAATCTATCTGTCTGTCTATCTATCTATCTATCTATCTAATCTATCTGTCTAATCTGTCTGTCTGTCTGTCTGTCTATCTATCTGTCTGTCTGTCTGTCTGTCTATCTATCTATCTAATCTATCTGTCTAATCTGTCTGTCTGTCTGTCTATCTATCTAATCTATCTATCTGTCTAATCTGTCTGTCTAATCTGTCTGTCTGTCTGTCTATCTATCTGTCTGTCTGTCTGTCTGTCTGTCTGTCTAATCTATCTGTCTGTCTGTCTGTCTGTCTATCTATCTAATCTGTCTGTCTGTCTGTCTGTCTGTCTGTCTATCTATCTATCTATCTATCTATCTATCTATCTATCTATCTATCTAATCTATCTATCTGTCTGTCTGTCTGTCTGTCTGTCTGTCTGTCTATCTATCTATCTATCTATCTATCTATCTATCTATCTGTCTAATCTATCTGTCTATCTGTCTGTCTGTCTGTCTGTCTGTCTATCTATCTATCTATCTATCTATCTATCTATCTATCTGTCTAATCTATCTGTCTGTCTGTCTGTCTGTCTGTCTATCTATCTATCTAATCTATCTGTCTGTCTGTCTGTCTGTCTGTCTATCTATCTATCTATCTATCTATCTATCTATCTATCTATCTGTCTAATCTATCTGTCTATCTGTCTGTCTGTCTGTCTATCTATCTATCTATCTATCTATCTATCTATCTATCTATCTATCTATCTATCTATCTATCTGTCTAATCTATCTGTCTGTCTGTCTGTCTATCTATCTATCTATCTATCTGTCTGTCTGTCTGTCTGTCTGTCTGTCTGTCTGTCTGTCTATCTATCTATCTATCTATCTAATCTATCTGTCTGTCTGTCTGTCTGTCTATCTATCTAATCTGTCTGTCTGTCTGTCTGTCTGTCTAACAGTGAAGCAACTAACTCTAGAATCTAACTTGCATCAGAAAACACACAGATTATGGCAACTGTTGATGTCCTATCTTGAATTGTCTTAAACTGCTAATCTTATTCATCCATTCTATTATTTAGTAGTTTGCTTTTGTTTTGTTTTTTTACTGTGTCATGTATATTGGTAATTATTAGCCTGTATGTCCAAAGATTGTGAACCTGACCTGTGGTACTTTGGATTGTAGTCAGATGTCTACAACTCATCTGAAGTTCAGCTATTGCAATTTAAATCAACTGAACATAATTTGGAAAAGCACACTTGGAACTATTAAGGCCCACAATTTACAGAACCCTAGGGTTAACCATCCGGCCAGATTGGACATCTGGAAAAATAAGGGCCTTGGTCAGGTAGGTAAAAAAGAACCCAACGGTCACTCTAAGTAAGCTCCAGAAGCCCTGTGCAGACATGGGAGAACCTGTTGGATGGACAACCATCTCTGCAGCCTCCATAAAGCAGGTCTCTATGGCAGAGTGACAAGACGAAAGCCACTGTTAAATAAAAGCTTCTCTAACAACACATACAGAACTCATGAGAGTCTGATAAGATGGTTCTTGAACTCTTTGTGCAAAACAGCAAGCACCATGTCTGCTGAAGAACTGGCACTGCACATCGCTGATACCATCTGTCCAGTGAAACATGGTGGTGGCAGCATCATGCTACGCTGACCCCACTGGACATTCTTGGAGAGGCCTGAGAATGAAGTTCACAGATGCTCACCATCCAATCTGAGGGAGCTTGCCTAAATCCAGGTACGTAAAGCTTATGCACGTGTATCCAAACAGACCTGCTGCTGTACTAGCTACAGAAGGGGCGTCTACAAAGTTTAGAATGAAGGGTCTGAGTCTAGAGAAGTCAAGCTGTAACTCTACACAATGTGGAAAACTTCTAACGTGCAACGCACTGATGTGTCCACAAACCCTGCTGCATGCCTCTCCAAAAGTCTCTGCACCGGTATGGTCAGCTGACCCAGAAAGCGCTTGATGATTGGCCGACTTTTGGCGAATTTGTCCTTCACCTCGATCTCCAACACATCAGTCAGGAGCGCCACGAAGGTGTATTTCTGCAGGAAGAGCCAGAAAATGACTAAATTATTAGAAGCAAATTTTGTGTGTATAATAACACGCTTTATTGTCGGGCGGCACGGTGGCTCGGTGGGTAGCGCTGTCGCCTCACAGCGAGAAGGTCCTGGGTTCGATCCCCAGGCGGGGCGGTCCGGGTCCTTTCTGTGCGGAGTTTGCATGTTCTCCCCGTGTCTGCGTGGGTTTCCCCCGGTATCCTCCCACAGTCCAAAAACATGCAGCCAGGCTAATTGGAGACACTGAATTGTCCAGAGGTGGAAAGAGAACTAAAATATTGTACTCGAGTAAAAGTACTATTACTTTAATGAATTTTTACTTAAGTACGAGTAAAGTTACTAGTCTAAAACTCGTTTAAAATGTACTCAGAGTAAACGTTACTTAGTTCTTCTGTGTGATGCAAACAGGACAGGTGGATATAAATCTCACAGTAGTTGTTTTTCATTCAAATATAATAGAAAAAACATGTTGATACAACATTTAAAACATTTAGGGATGTGTAATGTGTCATTTTAGTACAGACCATCCCATTAAACTTTTTCAAACTGTATAACCACTAGTGATGGGTCGTTCGTGAACGATCCGATTCTATTGAACGGCTCTTTAAAATGAACAAAAGGAACCGAGTCGCACCTCTGGGAGTGAATGAAGAATGAAGAGACATTTTTTGAACGTCTCTTTAAAAGGAACCGAGCCAAAAGGTCCGACTCTAGCGCAGAATTCACTGCAGCAGTTTCCCAGACGCCTTTTTTTTTTTTTTTGCGTTTATTTTATTCAGTAACGGATGTTATTTAAAATGTAGCGAATTACAATTCTTAATACAAAACATACTTAAGTAAAAGTAAAATTACAGGCTGTAAAATCTACTTTAAAAAGTACAAGTACACAAAAAAACGACTCAATTACAGTAACGCGAGTAAATGTAACTCGTTACTCTCCACCTCTGGAATTGCCCTATAGGTACCCGGTCGCTAGGATGCATAAACCAGTGCATCGTAGTGCCGGTCCCAAGCCCGGATAAATAGGGAGGGTCGTGTCAGGAAGGGCATCCGGCGTAGAAACTGTGGTGACCCCTAACGGGAGCAGCCGAGGAGATACGCTGCTCACAAAAATTAGGGGATATTTCAAAATGAATATGAAAAATAAGGACTGTCCTTCACATTCTCCAGAGCTGAATCCCATTGAACATGCTTGGGATGCACTGGGAAGACGTCTGGCAAACCGTCCGATGCCTCCCACAACACTTCTCGAGCTGGAAGTGGCAGAGGATCGAGAACTGCTGGACAATCTGATCCTGACCACGCCCCATCGTCTTGGGTGACCATACACCCTACTGAACAGTCAGTGTGTGGCACTCGCGTACAGTTTGACCTTCACCAATGTGTCACTTGCTACTCCATCACGATAATTGAGTTTGCATCTCATTTGCATAATGGAACAACTTTCTCTGACTTGTCGTTTGCTTTTCTGATGTTCTTATTTAATAAAAAAAAGATCAAATGCTTCTTTTTTTTTATCGCTTCATATTCATTTCTAATTTTTGTGAGCTGTATAGATAGAATAATACGCTTTATATATATTACACTTTTTAAAACTTAACAAGTGACAGCAACAACATAACATTTTAGAAATAATCAATGTGTGTGTGTGTGTGTGTGTGTGTGTGTGTGTGTGTGGTCAGGGATCACCTCTGCGTGCCACACAGGGTTGATGGTGTTGGATATGATGGAGGCTCGTCTCTCCTGGCCGTGGTGTGTGAAGGCGGGGAAGCCGCTGTGTTTGCCTGCCTGGATGCTCATCTTCAGATATGGATCAGGATTAAAGAACATGCCCTTCTTCAGACCCTGCGCCCGAATATCTGCACCACACACACAGAATTATCCAGAATTATTGGCACTGATAACCACGACCACACCATGTAGCATCTAGGTGTAAGTGTGTGTACACCCGACTGATCTCCTTCTTGCTCTTGAGTCTTTCTTTTCGCATGGTTGGCAGGATGTTTGTCTTTACAGCTCTACAATGGCCGATCGAGTCTCACTTCTCGCTGCATGTTTGTTTATTCGTTTGAACGCTTGTTTTGTTGTTACCAAGTTTGAATAATAATCTCCTCATGCCGGGGTGCTCATCAACCCGTCACATACGCTCACGTATTCATCCGCAACCCGAGGTTACATGTAGTTCTGTTTATTTCCAAATGGAACCAATCTGGCAACACCGCTCATCTTTTTTAACCCACTCCTGATTCTGTGTGTATTCGAAATGAGTTCTGATCACACTGAATCAGGCCCGGCATCCACCTTACAACGTGTGCTTACACGTTCTGTCCACACGAGAGCAGCGCAGCACCTTTCCCCGGCGTCTTCGGCCCGAACATACCTGACAGTGTGAAGCTGACGAGTTTCCGGCAGTGCTCCGTCACAGACTGACCATCCACCTGTCCCTCCGGCCCGGCCTGCGTTAAAAAGCAGAGATATGCACAAGTCAGAAAGACAATTCAATTACCTACAGCAAACGAGAAGTAAAGATGGAGTAAGTGGAGCACCTCACTGTGCTGAGTGGTTCGATCTTGGGTGCCTCTTACACAGCCTGAATTCTGTAAACTGAAACCTCTAAACCAACCAAAGCGACTTACACTTGCGACTCAATAAAATGCAAGCAATATTAAGTGCCTTGTTCAGGGGCCCAACGGTTGCAACCTGGCAGTGATGAGGCTTGAACTTAGACCTTAAGATTACTAGTCCAGGCCGCTCAGGTGGCGCAGCGGTAAAACACCTGCTGAACACCAGAGCTGGGATCTCCAATACATCGTATTTGGCTGGGCTGAGCGGCCACATGAACGACGATTGGCCTGTTGTTCAGATAGGGTTGGGATTAAGCCGGATAGGGTCTCTCTCTCTCATAACTGATGCAACTACGACCTCTGCTGGCTGATTGATGGCGCCTGCACAGAGACGGGGAAAGAGTGCCGTCAGGGTGTGTCTCTCCGTACACAGCGCTGATCCGCATATGCACTCGTCAAAGTGTAGGTGATAAGATGCGTACGGCTGCTGCCCACGTGTCGGAGGGGGCGTGGGTTAGCTTTGTTCTCCTCAATCGGACAGGGGATCGCATTGGTGGAGAGGAAGCATGAAAAAATATTTACTAGTCCAGTACCTTAAGCGCTGATCAAAGATCTTTTAAAAGATTCTATTTAATCATTAGTCAGCGATCCGTATCCAACCAATAGCAGATTAAAAATAATAAGAAATAAATAAGTAAAAATAGCCAAAAGGTTGTGACATGCACGATCCTTTTGAGGTCTTGTCAGAAGGTTTAGGTCATTATTCACTTCTGCCTCAACCGAATACATAACTGGACTTGCATATTGCATATAGAGATGCTCGGGTGGCGTACCGGTCTAATGCGCTAGCCACCACCACTGACATCTCGAGCTCTATCAACCTGACCGGGCGTGTCAGGTTCTGACCTGCTGGTTGGGTGGCCTCTGGTAGGTGAAAAGAAGAGGTTGTTTATAAAAATAAAAAGCGGATATTATTGAAATCCAACACTACTTAAATACGTGTTGCTTTTTAGTGTATGTAAAGTTTGAGGTTGTGCAGAACACTGTGATCCTGCACTGCTTGTGAACGTGATTAGCTGTAAGCAGATCCCGCCAGCGTTTTACTCCGCTGATTGAAAACTGACCTGATCTGAAATTGCCTTTCACCCTGAAAGTGGGTTACACTAAGCCCGCACCATCTGGGCATGTGTGGTAATAAACGACAGCAGCTGGACTGGACCGGCACAATTGCCGGATTAGCGGTCAAAAGTCTTATGCGAGATGAATTTGTGCCAGCTGGTCACACTGCACCCGGCCGCCGGTGTTGAGATGGATGTATAGAGGCAGAGAGGTAGAGGAACGATGCCACTGGTTCATGTTGTGCAGTAAATAATGAATTATTCAGAATCGTGAATGGATGTTCATGTAGATGCATGTTAGAACCGAGGAGAAGAAGCCAGAAGGACACAAATCTGATGCTTCATGTGACAAATCTCTGTACCTGTCAGTCCCAGTAAAGAGGGTGTGGTCTCTGTACCTGTCAATCCCAGTACAAGGGTGTGGTCTCTGTACCTGTCAGTCCCAGTAAAGAAGATGTGGCCTATGTACCTGTCAGTCTTAGTAAAGAAGGTGTGGCCTATGTACCTGTCAGTCTTAGTAAAGAAGGTGTGGCCTATGTACCTGTCAGTCCTAGTAAAAAGGGTGTGGCCTATGTACCTGTCAGTCTTAGTAAAGAAGGTGTGGCCTATGTACCTGTCAGTCTTAGTAAAGAAGGTGTGGCCTATGTACCTGTCAGTCCTAGTAAAAAGGGTGTGGCCTATGTACCTGTCAGTCCTAGTAAAAAGGGTGTGGCCTATGTACCTGTCAGTCCTAGTAAAAAGGGTGTGGCCTATGTACCTGTCAGTCCTAGTAAAGAAGGTGTGGCCTATGTACCTGTCAGTCCCAGTAAAGAGGGTGTGGCCTATGTACCTGTCAGTCTTAGTAAAGAAGGTGTGGCCTATGTACCTGTCAGTCCTAGTAAAAAGGGTGTGGCCTATGTACCTGTCAGTCTTAGTAAAGAAGGTGTGGCCTATGTACCTGTCAGTCTTAGTAAAGAAGGTGTGGCCTATGTACCTGTCAGTCCTAGTAAAAAGGGTGTGGCCTATGTACCTGTCAGTCCTAGTAAAAAGGGTGTGGCCTATGTACCTGTCAGTCCTAGTAAAAAGGGTGTGGCCTATGTACCTGTCAGTCCTAGTAAAGAAGGTGTGGCCTATGTACCTGTCAGTCCCAGTAAAGAGGGTGTGGCCTATGTACCTGTCAGTCCCAGTAAAGAAGGTGTGGCCTATGTATCTGTCAGTCCTAGTAAAAAGGGTGTGGCCTATGTACCTGTCAGTCCTAGTAAAAAGGGTGTGGCCTACGTACCTGTCAGTCCTAGTAAAAAGGGTGTGGCCTATGTACCTGTCAGTCCAAGTAAAAAGGGTGTGGCCTATGTACCTGTCAGTCCTAGTAAAAAGGGTGTGGCCTATGTACCTGTCAGTCCTAGTAAAAAGGGTGTGGCCTATGTACCTGTCAGTCCTAGTAAAAAGGGTGTGGCCTATGTACCTGTCAGTCCCAGTAAAAAGGGTGTGGCCTATGTACCTGTCAGTCCCAGTAAAGAGGGTGTGGCCTATGTACCTGTCAGTCCTAGTAAAAAGGGTGTGGCCTATGTACCTGTCAGTCCTAGTAAAAAGGGTGTGGCCTATGTACCTGTCAGTCCTAGTAAAAAGGGTGTGGCCTATGTACCTGTCAGTCCTAGTAAAAAGGGTGTGGCCTATGTACCTGTCAGTCCTAGTAAAAAGGGTGTGGCCTATGTACCTGTCAGTCCTAGTAAAAAGGGTGTGGCCTATGTACCTGTCAGTCCTAGTAAAGAAGGTGTGGCCTATGTACCTGTCAGTCCCAGTAAAGAGGGTGTGGCCTATGTACCTGTCAGTCCTAGTAAAAAGGGTGTGGCCTATGTACCTGTCAGTCCTAGTAAAAAGGGTGTGGCCTATGTACCTGTCAGTCCTAGTAAAAAGGGTGTGGCCTATGTACCTGTCAGTCCTAGTAAAAAGGGTGTGGCCTATGTACCTGTCAGTCCCAGTAAAAAGGGTGTGGCCTATGTACCTGTCAGTCCTAGTAAAAAGGGTGTGGCCTATGTACCTGTCAGTCCCAGTAAAAAGGGTGTGGCCTATGTACCTGTCAGTCCTAGTAAAAAGGGTGTGGCCTATGTACCTGTCAGTCCTAGTAAAAAGGGTGTGGCCTATGTGATTGATTTGACACACCAGTTGCATGTACAAAAACATGCTACAGCTGGATGAAGGGTTGCCAGATGTTCTAATTTCAAACAATCAGTCAGTTATCTGCTATTGCAACAGCTTTGTCTGAGATTAGAATGTTTAAAAACATGTCCAAAACTGTCTATTCTCTACTGCTGGAATCTGGCAACCCTACACGAACAGCAAACGGAGCAGGGGCAGCTTGGTGGCGCATGAATGAAATGGAACACGAGCACACGTGCACTCACCAGCACTCCGGGGTTCTTCACCGTGATGCAGGGCGTCGTGGCTCTCAGGGCTCCGCTCACTCCGTGGTAATATTTGAAGCAGATTTTGGTTTCGGCTGGATGCACAAACAGCAGCAAGAACGGTGCAGGTGTTAGTGGTGTCCAAATACTTTCACCCCTCCAATCAGTTTCATTTTTTAGCTTTAATCATGAGGGTCCACGAGAGAGACAGAATCTGATAGAGGAAGCTCATCATAAGCACCACTCACGCTCCATGAAGTAAGGCCCGGCCTCCAGTCTCCAGACGATCTGGCCTCTCTGGGTACCATTGATGCCACGATTCTTCGAGTCCCAAACGTTAGCCGGACACGCCTCATCTGGAAGAACAATCATCTTCTTATTTTAGATTTAGATTTCTGGCTCAGAAATCTACACACAGCACATCTTATACCTGATAAAATACTTGAATTGAATTATAGATGAATTGAAGTCTGATGATTGATGCTAATAAAGTGAAATTTCATTTCCTGTTTGTAAAGCTGAACATTGCTGTGCTCACATGAACCTCCAGCCGACTCCATCTGTTCAGCTCCAACCAACACTGACTGAGCCAACAGCTTAGCATGATATGTTAATGCCTACAGGACACTTACAGAACACTTACAGAACACTACCTACAATAACTGATCACTAACACTTACAGAACACTTACAGAACACTTACAGAACACTACCTACAATAACTGATCACTAACACTTACAGAACACTTACAGAACACTTACAGAACACTACCTACAATAACTGATCACTAACACTTACAGAACACTTACAGAACACTTACAGAACACTACCTACAATAACTGATCACTAACACTTACAGAACACTTACAGAACACTTACAGAACACTACCTACAATAACTGAACACTAACACTTACAGAACACTTACAGAACACTTACAGAACACTACCTACAATAACTGAACACTAACACTTACAGAACACTTACAGAACACTTACAGAACACTACCTACAATAACTGATCACTAACACTTACAGAACACTTACAGAACACTTACAGAACACTTACAGAACACTACCTACAATAACTGAACACTAACACTTACAGAACACTTACAGAACACTTACAGAACACTACCTACAATAACTGAACACTAACACTTACAGAACACTTACAGAACACTTACAGAACACTACCTACAATAACTGAACACTAACACTTACAGAACACTTACAGAACACTTACAGAACACTACCTACAATAACTGATCACTAACACTTACAGAACACTTACAGAACACTTACAGAACACTTACAGAACACTACCTACAATAACTGAACACTAACACTTACAGAACACTTACAGAACACTTACAGAACACTACCTACAATAACTGAACACTAACACTTACAGAACACTTACAGAACACTTACAGAACACTACCTACAATAACTGAACACTAACACTTACAGAACACTTACAGAACACTTACAGAACACTACCTACAATAACTGATCACTAACACTTACAGAACACTTACAGAACACTTACAGAACACTACCTACAATAACTGAACACTAACACTTACAGAACACTTACAGAACACTTACAGAACACTACCTACAATAACTGAACACTAACACTTACAGAACACTTACAGAACACTTACAGAACACTACCTACAATAACTGAACACTAACACTTACAGAACACTTACAGAACACTTACAGAACACTACCTACAATAACTGAACACTAACACTTACAGAACACTTACAGAACACTTACAGAACACTACCTACAATAACTGAACACTAACACTTACAGAACACTTACAGAACACTTACAGAACACTACCTACAATAACTGATCACTAACACTTACAGAACACTTACAGAACACTTACAGAACACTACCTACAATAACTGATCACTAACACTTACAGAACACTTACAGAACACTTACAGAACACTTACAGAACACTACCTACAATAACTGATCACTAACACTTACAGAACACTTACAGAACACTTACAGAACACTACCTACAATAACTGATCACTAACACTTACAGAACACTTACAGAACACTTACAGAACACTACCTACAATAACTGATCACTAACACTTACAGAACACTTACAGAACACTTACAGAACACTACCTACAATAACTGATCACTAACACTTACAGAACACTTACAGAACACTACCTACAATAACTGAACACTAACACTTACAGAACACTTACAGAACACTTACAGAACACTACCTACAATAACTGATCACTAACACTTACAGAACACTTACAGAACACTTACAGAACACTACCTACAATAACTGAACACTAACACTTACAGAACACTTACAGAACACTTACAGAACACTACCTACAATAACTGATCACTAACACTTACAGAACACTTACAGAACACTTACAGAACACTACCTACAATAACTGATCACTAACACTTACAGAACACTTACAGAACACTTACAGAACACTACCTACAATAACTGAACACTAACACTTACAGAACACTTACAGAACACTTACAGAACACTACCTACAATAACTGATCACTAACACTTACAGAACACTTACAGAACACTTACAGAACACTACCTACAATAACTGAACACTAACACTTACAGAACACTTACAGAACACTTACAGAACACTACCTACAATAACTGATCACTAACACTTACAGAACACTTACAGAACACTTACAGAACACTACCTACAATAACTGATCACTAACACTTACAGAACACTTACAGAACACTTACAGAACACTACCTACAATAACTGATCACTAACACTTACAGAACACTTACAGAACACTTACAGAACACTACCTACAATAACTGAACACTAACACTTACAGAACACTTACAGAACACTTACAGAACACTACCTACAATAACTGAACACTAACACTTACAGAACACTTACAGAACACTTACAGAACACTACCTACAATAACTGATCACTAACACTTACAGAACACTTACAGAACACTTACAGAACACTACCTACAATAACTGATCACTAACACTTACAGAACACTTACAGAACACTTACAGAACACTACCTACAATAACTGATCACTAACACTTACAGAACACTTACAGAACACTTACAGAACACTACCTACAATAACTGAACACTAACACTTACAGAACACTTACAGAACACTTACAGAACACTACCTACAATAACTGATCACTAACACTTACAGAACACTTACAGAACACTTACAGAACACTACCTACAATAACTGATCACTAACACTTACAGAACACTTACAGAACACTTACAGAACACTACCTACAATAACTGATCACTAACACTTACAGAACACTTACAGAACACTTACAGAACACTACCTACAATAACTGATCACTAACACTTACAGAACACTTACAGAACACTTACAGAACACTACCTACAATAACTGATCACTAACACTTACAGAACACTTACAGAACACTTACAGAACACTACCTACAATAACTGATCACTAACACTTACAGAACACTTACAGAACACTTACAGAACACTACCTACAATAACTGATCACTAATACTTACAGGACATTTACAGAACACTTACAGAACACTACCTACAATAACTGAACACTAACACTTACAGAACACTTACAGAACACTTACAGAACACTACCTACAATAACTGAACACTAACACTTACAGAACACTTACAGAACACTTACAGAACACTACCTACAATAACTGATCACTAACACTTACAGAACACTTACAGAACACTTACAGAACACTACCTACAATAACTGAACACTTACAGAACACTTACAGAACACTTACAGAACACTACCTACAATAACTGAACACTTACAGAACACTTACAGAACACTACCTACAATAACAGAACACTTACAGAACACTTACAGAACACTACCTACAATAACTGAACACTTACAGAACACTTACAGAACACTTACAGAACACTACCTACAATAACTGAACACTTACAGAACACTTACAGAACACTACCTACAATAACAGAACACTTACAGAACACTTACAGAACACTACCTACAATAACAGAACACTTACAGAACACTACCTACAATAACTGAACACTTACAGAACACTTACAGAACACTACCTACAATAACAGAACACTTACAGAACACTTACAGAACACTACCTACAATAACTGATCAGATCTACAGAATCTCTGCACTGGAGAGCCCTCACCCACGGACAGGGATTCAAATAGTTTATCAGCATTAAAACACACTGGAGGGAACCGAATCAAACAGTAAGCCTATTTCTAAAGCTTTCATTTGAGATACTGAGGCTGGTTTATGCCTAGTTCACACTACACGATTTTTGCCCTGATTTTCACTCGGCTCTCAATGGCTATGTGCTCGCCAAGCGCTTGCCACCCGAAGAGAGATATCTAGCTTGTCAAATATCTGGGTACGAGTTGGCCGACTGGCCATGAGTGCTGTGTCGAACAGCCAATGAGAACGCAAGATACGGTGTCAGGGGTAAAAAGGTGGGACAGGGGCGTAAAATAGTTTCTATCAGAATACATCGTTACACACAAAAGTTTTACAGTATTTCTGACCTGATCGTTCTCTACAAAACGTAACACCCACGCTGCATTGCAAACAATATTTATTAACCTCCAACTCACTATAGAACAATCCATGCTGGTCACGTTGCCAAATCCACTCAGATTCATTTATTTTTCTCCTTGATTTTCCGCTGCACATCAGCGCACAAACTTTGATCGCTCGCTTCTTGTTGACGTGCGTTTTTGGACGTGGTATCGTTAAACCCCTCGTCACTTCTCGAGTTTGTTTTCGTGACTGAACGTAGTTTGGGAGAGCAGAGAAGCTCGTCCGCGATTCCAGTTGGTGGTAGATGGTGTAGTGTGTGACCCCCTGTCACCGATCAGTCGTGTAGTGTGAACTTGGCATTGGTTATTTTGCTCATCGTGGATTAAACAGCAGGTCAGGTAGGGTGGCCAAGTTTTCACCCACGCACATACATGCACTGAGCACTTTATTAGGAACAACTATATGGTACAGACATTCACGGATGAATCTGAGCTCCACCTATCACACACACGATACCCCATTTATCAGTGGAACAGGGTCGGCACTCTCCCACCTACCGAGCGCCACATAAAGCTTATCAGTACAGCTTACGTGGTTCTTCAGACATGAGCCATTATGAAAAACTACTATTCACCGTTCAGCCGTTCACCTTCATCACTGATCTACGGTTCATGCTTCCATTCTATCTCGCCGAGCTTCCACAAGCCATCATTTACCCTCATCTGACGCATGACCAAAAATCAATCACGGCAAGAATGAGCGTGGCCGACAGCCAGCACCATCATCCTGCAGTCAATATCATCATGTATGACCCCAGCGGACAAGGCCAGTTGGGCCAACGACCCCCTGATACAAATCCCCAGTGAGCCACAAGGCACTGAGCAGTAAGGTTCCAGACAACATCCAACAACGTGCATTTGTACAATGCAAGCATTTAGCCTGTTTCTAGGCCTGTTTTCTTTCAATGTTATTTTGACTCAAGAACGAGTGAGCATCGGAAGCCTCCTTAGCGGCCAAGGCAATCCCAGCATTCATTGGGGCACAACATTTCTCACAGTTATTGGTAAATGTAAATCGATTATTATTGACTTTTAATTTGTACAAACTTGCACAAGTGTTTATATTTGCAAGTTCGGGCTTGTCAGGGACAGTTTAACCGTTTTCGGTACACGGAGGGAGACGTTATTTGACACGCTAGCGCGTTGTGCCACCTCATCCCATTGGTTTGACTGGCATGATGCTAACTGTGTTAGCTTAGTAAGCGAAACCCGACGTTACAGCTGTCCACGTAGTGCGTTCGAATAACCTGACTTACGAGTCGATGACTTATTACAGACCTGGGCATCGTGAGGTCCGTGGCAATTAAAAATCAGACGTAAATAAAAGTACATCATACATGCTATACTACAGGATTGTTTCCGACGGGACGCTATGTCTTTATATTTCCGTAAGTTTCGATTTATGTGCGTGCGAGTGTATCCAGCTTCACACTAATGTGTCGGCGAACAGAACTGAGTGTGATGGACGGTCGAGTTTTAACAAGACATGGAGTTCTGAAGTATTTATTTACTGAAGTCAGGTGTAAAGCTGTTTAAGGATCACAATTTAGGCTTTAAATCGCTGTTACGCTACTAAACAGAGAGATACAAGAACATGAACGATGCGGAGCGTCACACCTGAAGCTTCACTAACTAAACTGCAAAATCAACAAAGACTGTTTTATAAGGTTTAACACAGAAGTGAAGCAGTCAGGACCAGCTTTGTGATTTTAAAAAGAATATCCAACAATAAAAAAGGACTGAAAAACAGCAAATGAGGTAAATAGACTTCAAACAAAATAGCAAAAGAACTTTGTGTAAAGTTTAAAAACCTGCATGTTTTGTTCACATTTGTTTTTGAGAAATTAGTTGATTAAATAGTGAAATAATGTTGATGTTTTTACTCTGCCTGCTTCTAATCTGTACAGTAACAGCTTATCAGAACTGTTCAATTTACTGCTTTTTATAAAGAGATAAAATTAATATTGAGTAGAATTAAGTTCACCTATTGGTCCGGCCCTCCACAACAGTCCCAGTTTGTTATGTGGCCCCTTGGAAAATTTAATTTCCCACCCCTGACTTATTAGAATCCTCTCTACTGAGGCAGCTGCCTGTGTAGGCAGTAGGACAGCAAGGCAGCTCGATAGGTTTTCAAACAGACCCCAAGAGAGAAGGAAGACAAGGAAGATGACCAGATTACGAAATCAGTACCTCTGGACTTCAGGCAACAGGAAAACGAAGGGACGCGTGAGAGAATTCACTCTTCGCTTCTGGATTGTGAACTGAGAAGCTGGTTTAATTCCAATCCAGAAGCGAAAAGTGAAAACTAGGAAAGCAAAATGCCACAGAAACCATAAAAAGTCAAGAAGGAAGAAGCTCTGTCAACTGGAGAAAACAAAAACTGAGTCCCAAGTATTTTAGAGTTTTGCTCTTTGTGATGATCAGGTTTGAAGCCCGATCACAGCAGTTCCCGCCGGGGCGATCGGAGCTGCTGTATGACTGTAAGCGCAGCTCCAGAGAACAGTAGGGGAATCGACGCTTGGCCGAGTCCCATGAGGGGACCTCATCTCCGAGAGAGAGACTGTGCTGGAATTTCCCTTGGCGGATCGATCGCTCCACAGAGCGTGTAGTTGTATCGTGAGGGATCAGCTTTCAGGGTAAGAGCCAGATGACCTAAAAGCTCTCTGATTTAATAAACATCACATTCAGTACCCAGTGCTGTCATCGGAGTCAGGCCACGCCCGGAGTTCACGCTGGTGAGCGACAGAAGAAGTGCCTGGTGACTATAAATATCCCAGAATTCAGCAACACAACAGAGCAGGTGACATTCGGTGCATACGGTGTCAATTCATCCTCTCACAGCTCGTATTTAGTTCCATAGTTGCATGAGAAGCACTTTGTAGTTCTACAATTACTGACTGTAGTCCATCTGTTTCTCTGCATGCTTTGTTACCCCATTTCATGCTGTTCTTCAATGGTCAGGACCACCACAGAGCAGGTATTATTTAGGTGGTGGATCATTCTCAGCACTGCAGTGACACTGACATGGTGGTGGTGTGTTAGTGTGTGTTGTGCTGGTATGAGTGGATTTGAACACCTCACTGTCACTGCTGGACTGAGAATCGTCCACCAACCAAAAACATCCAGCTAACAGCGCCCCCGTGGGCAGCGTCCTGTGACCACTGATGAAGATCTAGAAGATGAGCGACTCAAACAGCAGCAATAGATGAGCGATCGTCTCTGACTTTACATCTACAAGGTGGACCGACTAGGTAGGAGTGTCTAATAGAGTGGACAGAGAGTGGACACGGGGTTTAAAAACTCTAGCAGTGCTACTAACACACCACCACCATGTCAGTGTCACTGCAGTGCTGAGAATGATCCACCACCTAAATAATACCTGCTCTGTAGTGGTCCTGTGGGGGTCCTGACCATTGCAGAACAGTATGTAGAGAAACAGATGGACTACAGTCAGTAATTGTAGAACTACAAATAGGGCTGTCGCGGTGAAAGAATTTCCCCCTGTTGTTGTTTTTGAAAATGACTTAATTAATCTGGATTTTAGAGCTATATAAACAAGCTTTATTGTTAGGCTATGATTCGGTATATTATTGCTTTATAATGACGAAGATGAGGCGGCTTTAAGACCAATGAAATGCGTGTTTATTGTTAAATACAGAACAGAGCAGGGATGCGCGTCTTTTCTCTATTAAATAAGGTTTAAATTTAGCTTCTAGCCTAGGTTAGATATACACTGTGAAACGATAAAAAAAAAAGTGTTTAGGCTAAATATTTTAAATGCACATCTAATCAAAATATGGTAAAAAAAATAGAATAAAGAATAAAGTCTGTAAGAGTTTAAACCTGCGTTATCATGCGCGCTAGAAGAACCGACACGTTCACCTGATGTGGTTTCAGAGTGGATCTGAGAGGGGTAGCGATGTTCCCGGCGGCACTAACAGTCTCTCTGATGGTGCTCGTTACAATAATACTCACCTGTACTGAACCTGTACTGAACCTTACACAGCAGAGGAAATCTAGCCCGGTTGTCACGCCACTATTAACCATCTATTTAGTAGCTATAATTAACATAACAATATTAACTAAATTTCAAGTTATTATTCGTTTCAATACATTTTTATTCAACGAAAAAACATTTAAATCATTCCAGCAAGAGAACATTTGCAGGCTGCAATGCCATATTAACCCTCATTAAGTGTTTAAGTACGCCGAGGCTGTTTGAATATAGTCTAAATGACAAGTATTTATTGAGTGTGAACTCAATTTGATCATTAATAAACTTGCCTATAATTCATGTTGCGATTGTTTACATTTTAAAACACAAAGCCCGACGCTCGGCAGCAACGCATGCAAACGGTTGAGGGGAAAATGTCGCTCTTAGCTTATTAAAACCTGAACACCGCGGCGCTGCGGTTGCTTGGCATGCCCTGCGGTTGGCTGGTCTATACCGCGATATTTCAAAATTGCGGTTAGCGCGACAGCCCTAACTACAAAGTGCTGGTAAGTATAGGGTAAGTGGAGCTGATAACATGGACAGTGAGTGTAGAAACAAGGAGGTGGTTTTAATGTTATGGCTGATCTGTGTCGGCTTTTATTTTTATCGGAGTGGAGAATTTGTACGCTTTATAAAGACCTGAGAAACTTTCCCTAAACCACCTTAAAATTCCCAGATTTTGACTCTGTAATGAAGGGAAAAGTCTTATGAATAATTTAGCTGTTTGAAAAATGACCTTACATCCTCAAATCGCCTGGATTTCTAAGCTTAGACGTTTTTAAATGAAATTTGTCAAAGACTCCATCCCATTAATACACCAGCGTCTGTCTGATCCTAAAAATAGCGCACCAGCCCCGAAATAAGCGCAGCACCACGTCCCGTTTTAGCAGTGCCTAAATCATGTACGAGCTTCCGCCTCGTTACTCACCGATGTGGAACAGCCCGATCCAGTCGGTGGCATCGACCTCCTCCTTGATGTCCCAGGAGATGATGAGGTTCTGCCCTCGTCCCAGGGTGAACTGATACGTGGAGGCGGTGAGGGACGAGCGGCTGTCCGACGTGACCAGGTCCGTGTCGCTGTTCGCCCGCTGCAGGCCCATGGCCTCGGACCCGCCGCCCGGTCTGGATCCGCCGGCGCTCCCGTTGCTGCGCAGGTTCTCCGGTCCCAGCGTGTAGCGCATGTGCGGGCTGCGCCTCCGGACGACCAGGAGGTGCTCTCGGGCCGTGGCGGTGGCCATGGAGGGGTGAGGGGAGGGGTGGCTGGGGGTGGGATGAGGGGTAGGGATGGGTTGGTGTGGGCGGGAACGGGGAGGGAGGACGGCTGTGGCCAGCGAGGGGCGAATGGTGAAAGCTGGGTCGAACGGATGGCCAAAGGAAAAAAGGCCAATCTGGCCTAAGGGAATTGGGACTTGACCCGACAAGGGCCAACAACCCCTTTGAAAGTCCTCCACTGTCTCTAGGGGCTGTTAATCATCTAGAAACACATGTTCAGGGGGTCAATTATGAGACTCCGAGACCTCTCCACTTTCATTCTACCTCGTAACATTGTACAAAGAAGCGTTTAACTGGTCAGAAAGCTGGACTCGGCCCTCAGTATGAGGGTTCCTGCCTCTGATGCCAGTGAGGTCCTTAAAGTTCAGCCATATTCAAGCACTTCTGTGACTTTCAGCTTCAACAAAATGCATAAAGAGCTTAAACGATGTAAAGAAAAACGGTTCTGTTTTCTTTCTAGTCATTTTCTGTTAGACCCCGGCACAGTGGTGCTCCATTGGTTGAAGAACGGCAGGAGCTTGGCAGGATGAGGTTAGATGAATCCCATTCACGAGCGTCCTTGTAGTCAAAGAAGCCACCTGAGTGGAACTGCAGCCTCAAGACACTCGAGCGTGTGAGATCTACAAGAAATCAGACAGACATTCATTACATTCATAACATTAAAACCACTCACTGTCCATGTTATCAGCTCCACTTACCATATAGGAGCACTTTGTAGTTCTACAATTACTGACTGTAGTCCATCTGTTTCTCTGCACGCTTTGTTACCCCCTTTCATGCTGTTCTTCAATGGCCAGGACCACCACAGAGCAGGTATTATTTAGATGGTTGTGCTGGTATGAGTGGATTTGAACACCTCACTGTCACTGCTGGACTGAGAATAGTCCACCAACCAAAAATATCCAGCCGACAGCACCCCGTGGGCAGCGTCCTGTGACCTCCGATGGAGGTCTAGAAGATGACCGACTCAAACGGCAGCAATAGATGAGCGATCATCTCTGACTTTACATCTACAAGGTGGACCGACTAGGTAGGAGTGTCTAATAGAGTGGACAGTGAGTGGACACGGGGTTTAAAAACTCCAGCAGCGCTGCTGTGTCTGATCCACTCATGTCAGTGTCACTGCAGTGCTGAGAATGATCCACCACCTAAATAATACCTGCTCTGTGGTGGTCCTGTGGGGGTCCTGACCATTGAAGAACAGGGTGAGAGCAAAAAAAAGCATGTAGAGGAACAGATGGACTACAGTCAGTAATTGTAGAACTACAAAGTGCTTCTATATGGTAAGTGGAGCTGATAAAATGGACAGTGTGTTGAGTTTAATAAGTCGGCTGCTTCCGCTTGGTGTCGCCACAGCAGATCGTTCGTCCACAGCCCTACCTGACGCAACCCTCCTATTTATCCGGGCTGTGACTGGCACTTAGGGTTCACTGTTATGTGTCCACTTAATGGCTAGATTTATGTTACATCACGTATCTTCCGTCTCCGTGAGCCCAGTCGAGGATTGAAACCCCTGAACCACAGACACGGCTCTTATCATTACTCCGTCCATCCATATCCACTTATTAATCCATCCACTCAACACTCTAACACTCTCGCTCTCGTTATTTTCGACATTTTTGTGCCTCAAATCCTGAACGTAATTTGTGTTTTTCTTACATTACATCCACAGCAGCTCTGATAGAATCAGGGAAGATTTAGACTGACTGAGAGGCAGATGGAGGAGTGGAGAAAAAGCAGACGTGAGTGAGAACAGGCGGCGCTGACATGCCTGCTAACAAAACAGCTATCGCCAGCGTGAATTATCTGCTATCACAAGCTGGTTTGTACTGGTCCGCTGCTGCTCCAGCTGATTAACCAGCTTTTGAGCGTGCTGGAAAAAAACTGTTTAAGATGCACTGGAACAACTCGCAGAGTCTTATTAAGAATCGAGAAACTCTTGCTGTTACATGGCTTTACATTGCGAAAGGCACTAGGATGATGCAGCAGTCATCATCTTGGTCATGCATTTCGGACTGCCACTAACGACAATTTTTCTATCGATTAATCTATAGACGATTAATTCTTCTTCAAAAAATGTGATTCAGAATCTCATTTAAGCTTCTTTTATTTTAACAACAGACTGTACTAGGGAAGTCCCGATCACGTTTTTTTGTGCCCGATACCGATCCCGATTATTAATTTTGATCCCGATCCGATACCGAGTCTCAAACCGATACTTATATTTTCTAGATATTGTCTAGATAAGAACTGGATAATACTGTTCACACGGTGCACACTTCAACTACATTACAGTTATTCACATTAATCCAGTGTACATGTTTAACACCTGAATAGCTCTGCAGTGCTGAAGGGAAAAATGCTGCATCCAAACTATTGCTTATTGTTTTGTATTTTTACAAAATCAATCAAAATGATTGAGATAATTACAGTTTTACTTTAAACTTTACATTCGAAGAAAACAAATGTTTAATGCAGCGATGCACTAAAAATGAACAGAAATCTGTGTAGCAGCTTAACTTGAATATAAGAAAAAAAGTTACTTAAAAGCATTACAGTAAAACCTGAATACCAAAATAAAATGGACAGGCTCTTTTGTTATGAAGGAAAGCCAGTTCTTAAAGTGCTTGTACTGTGACGATGGTTTGATGGACGTTTCTATGCAAAGTGAGTGTGTTTTGACCCTTTGGGGCTTCCATAGTGCATGGAATAGCGTGCTTGGCTCTAGCTGTCGGCTATTCGGTACCGTAACAGAAGAAGTTAATAAAGTGTTCTGCTCCCGACAATATGTGAATATAGCGTGTATTTATTTCTTTATTAAGCGAGTGCATCACTACGTTGTTTTGTAAACCGGAGTGATCCTCGACTCACACACCGTATAAATAGTAAAATTCTACAGTAATGAACGCAGCTCTGCTCCCACCGCCTCGTGAAACGCTCACAGTGCAGACGTTACACTTCACTGCTGGACTTGTTTCACTTTCCAATTCAAACTATTTCCGCACAGCGGACATGCTGATGTAAAACAAAAGATCGGGATTAGGATCGGGTTTAGTAAAGCCGATTCCGATCAGTTAAAAAATGCCTTGATCGGCCCCGATCCCGATCTTTGAGATCGGATCGGGACATCCCTAGACTGTACGGCATAATAATATAACACAGAACTAAATGTAAACAGGGTTTATGTCCATATTATTACATTCTCAAGTGCTCCATATTAAACAGAGTGCAGCACGTGTTTATGGTGTTCCGTACACAAAGCAAAGTGCTTCAACTTATAGCAGAAATAAAACAGTTAGATGTAGCCACGTCTCATTAAGTCCAACGTTCAGTAAAGACAGAATGAATCCAGATTCTAACCTACACATTCACTCAATACGTACTTCACATTCTAAGCCACGTAAACACAGTGGTGAGTGTTTCACATGAGAAGCTTTTTGCGCTTTGATCGGACAACGGAATGCGCCCTAACTGAACTCACTAAAAATACGGTACTACAGCGGTAAAGTACGCTAGCTCACCAGAGTTGGGTTTCTAGATGCATCGTATCGAAACTCAGCTCTACCTTTCCGACTGGGTTGGGCGGCAGTATGAACAACGTTTGGCTGTTGTTCAGGGTTAGGGGTTGAGTCGGAGCATAGGTCCTCATAACTGGTGCGACTGCGGCCCCTGCTGGTTGACTGACGGCGCCTGCACAGGGCTGAGGAATAACGTTGAGGGGGGGGCGTGACCCTCCGTGCGCAGTGTCTCTCGGTGTATGAACTCGGCTCGTGCGGGTGAAAAATGCAGGCTGTACTGACTGCGTGCCGGAGGGGGGCGCAGGTCAGTCGAGTGGCGTCCTCAGTCAGCGACAAAAGGGTCGAATCAGTATAGAGGACACAATCAGGGTCATTGGACACGATTAGAATGGGGATAAAAGTTGGGGGGAAAAAAGTGGGAAAAAATAGGTAATTAAAAAAAAACACACAAAAAAAACGGTACTACAAGATCTCCGCGATTAAGAAGCTTAATAAAACAATATTGAAGTAGAAATGCGCCCTAACTGAACTCGCTAAAAATACGGTATTCTAGGGTCTCCGCGATTAAGAAGTTGCAACGATATAGACGTGCAACATGGCGCTGGTGCTGCTGTGGTACCATCAAAGCTTTGCACAGTGTAGGTCGACCGATCGCGGCAGTCCTACATGCATTGTAAGCTGAGCTGGTGTTATTACTAAAGACTACAGCCAGAGATCCGGTTCAAAAGACGTTTGACGAGCCCTGACCTCATTGAACACCTGTGTGATGAACTGGAAAGTCCTTCACAGGCCTTCTCATGCAACATCTCAGTGTCCCTCACCAATGATCTTCTGACTAAATGGCCACACCTTTCCACAGACACACAGGATGAGAGAAATTCTACGTTTGTTTTTTTTTGCCCCCCATCAAATTGCCATTTCAGCTACGATAATTGTATTATACACATTAAAGCTTTGTAGTGAATCATCCACGCCTTAGCAGAATTGAAGTGACGTGCGGATGACGTCTTTCTTCCAGTTCCCATGAGCATCCGGATGACCGAAAATCTCGTGCCCGTTCGAGAAATATTACTCAGCACACGTCACTAACACACGTGTGCATCTGACACAACATGATATCATATTTCTCCATCAATAATAATAGTAAGTTCCTGCATTGTGGATGGGACCAGCTGAACTCATAATGACTTGCTAATGCTAAATGCCTGCTGAAAGCCTCAGCTGATGTTCCAGTTCATTCCTGAGCTGTTTGGTGGGGATGAGGTCATGCTGCTCATGCTGGAACAGGAAAGGGCCTTCCCAAAACTGTTGCTACAAAGTTGGAAGCATATCATTTTCTTTCTATAACTGCTTTATTACACCTGTTAGCAACTGTTGTGGCTGATCACATGAATTCAATAATTAGAAGGGCTGTCCTAATACTTTTGTCCATATAGTGTGATAGATGAGACACACTGCACGTCCAATGCGTCCAATTTACCACTAAAAATAACCATTCTGGACCTTGTACTTTTTAAACCACGAGTCCAGCTTGTCAGAACTTAAGGAAGACAGGATCAAGGTTCTTTTCTGTTCCAGCACCCTGGCGGTGGAGGGAACTTCTCTTATGTTTGAACAGCTTAAACTTAAATGACTGAAGAGCTTCATCACCACTTCACTAAAACGTCTTCTCACAGGGTTTGAGCAGATTTAGATTTTTGGATTGGTGTCTATTTGTACTGAAGTGAGGGGGGATGTTTACTGAGAAAGCACTTCTGTAAGACACTCTGGATAAGAACGTGTTTAATCCTACAGAGAAAGTAAAAGCTTGGAGGCTTGGAGGCCGACCAACCTACCAACAGCAAGCATGTAAGAACTGGTTTGTTTTTAGTTCAGTCCAGATTTTTTAGAACGTCTTATTTTAGCGTGGTTCGGCTGACCCTCCACAGCGATCCACCCACCGGCATCTGAGCTACATCCTGCCTCGTCTGCGGATCGCACGGAACCTGAACCTCGGTGAACTCGACGAATTCAATCACACCGGCTTTCTGGAGGTATGATCTGCTCCTGCAGCTGCTAATGGGAGCCTCAGACAGGAAGTGCTGAGAAATGAGCATTAGCTCATCGTTCAGAGGAAACAAGAGCTCTCCTCCCATTAGCGGGGATGAACTGCCTGGTATCAAGCCCGTCCGCGCGCAGGGTGAAGCTGCTGGATGTGCGCCTCGGACCCGCCCGGATCTGATCCGATCGATGCGGCTCTCGGTTCGAGTCGCTGTGACCGTTTCTGGGAAACCAGCCGGTGTTACACAGAGAAATCCACGGCGACCTCAGGGTCTCTGAATAACGTACGTGAACAGAAGCATCTAACTAGTAAAACGCTATCAAAGCTAGTGTGCTACTGGGTGTGGTGTTAATGCACATGAAGCTGAATAATAAATGAAATCATGTCAAGTTCCATTCTGCTAATGAGACGTAACTAAGATTAAGACGGTAACTTTAGCGTACCCAATGGCCCTTCCACTTGTGCATTCGGGGTCCTAGGAAGGGTGGCTTTAGGTCGGATAGTCCGGTTTTTCAGCTGCCAGTCCTCCGCCCATGCGACGCCAGGACGGACACTTAAAAATCCTCCTTCTGGAGTGAACTGCTTACATTTTTTATCAATATTATCTATCATTGGCTCAGGTACATGTCAAAACAAATGCTTTGTATTTCATTGGTTTAACAGCCTCGTTTGCTACCTATCGTGGCTCGCCCACCACTGGCCAATCGCAGAAGGCCCGCCCTCTAAATGTCAGTCTGTGATTGGGTGGTTGAATTTCGCCAGCTTGCTAGTAAACTTTTGGAGGCAGTGAGGAACGGACTTAAATATCAAAAGTAGACGCAACATTTGGTGAGTAAAACAGTCATTTGATATAGAATTCTTGCCTAAATTGGTGAAAAACTCTGTTATACGGGTTCTGGTTTCATTCTGTGTGTTGCAGTATCGTGTCCCCCTGTTCCTGGTATGACGTCCTCCTTTAGGGGGTGTAATGTCCTCCTTTTTGTGACTATGAATGTGGCCACTCTAGTCCTAAATGTCATTGTCTTTGCTTTATTGCCTTGAAGGCAAAACTAAGGATTCTTCTGGGCTGGAAGTCACCGACCCCACCCTCACACTCTCTGTGGCTTTCGCTCAGCCTGGAGAAAATGATTCTTCTTTATTATTATGGGATCAGTAGATGTAATCTATAAGATCTGGCAGCCTTTTATCTTCCTTTTTGCTTCAAATTTAGGTTATATGTTTATTATTGATTATTATATGGACTTTTCAAATATCAAGGGTGGGGGATTGTCGTTTTCTATCCTGATGTAAAGCTCAGAAAAACTGGTAACACGTCTGTATAACCTCTGGTGTTCAAGTCTGTTTATGTATCATCAGTGTTTGTTTGTTTGTTTATTAGGATTTTAACGTCATGTTTTACACTTTGGTTACATTCATGACAGGAACGGGTTCATCAGCTCACAAGGTTATATCAAACACAGTCCTGGACAATTCTGTATCTCCAATTCACCTCACTTGCACGTCTTTGGACTGTGGGAGGAAACCGGAGCTCCCGGGGGAAACCCGAACATGCAAACTCCACACAGATGTAAAGCTATGAAAAACTGGTGACACATCTGTATAACCCACAGTGTCAGTGTTCTGGTCTGTTTATGTGCCATCAATCAAAAAGCTACATTAAAACGGTCATTTTAATGCAGGTCGGGTGCTCGAGCAGTGCAAGCTAAAGTCGTTTTCTTATAAAGCTCCGTGTCCAGCTAGTATTCTAAAGCTCCAGTCTTAATTATCTGTGACCCACCACATACACACAGAAAAATCCAGCATCAGACTCCTGATAAAATGCTCCAGATCTGACTCAGTTTCCATCCACAGTCTATTTCTACACTGCCCAGGGTGTTACTATTTATAACACAGACAACACATCTCCAGCTCAGAGTAACCCAGGCACTAACCCATATCTGAGGCCTGAATGCCTGTAGGAGGCGAATATTAAAACACGAAGACCACCCGCCTGATGTGCTGTCAAAACAGCTCTGACCCGCCGACACACAGGCTCAACAAGTCGTCTGAAAGAGTCCTGTGCTGCCTGGAAGTAGGACATCAGCAGCAGGTCCTTCGGGTCACCCACCCAGTACCCACCCAGAGCTGTGTGTGGATCCTCTACCGATCGAGTCGGCTCCCCAAAACCTCAGGTCTATGCTTTCGAACAGAGTACCAAGCGGTGATGTAAGGCATGAAAATAAAACTAGCCGAATGTTAGTACTGTGCAATCCATTCCATCGTTCAGAAGATCTGCTCCACGTCTGGATTTGTAAGAAAACTTTTTGAGTTCCTGACTTTAAAATGAACTAAAGTACATACACACATCGTATCGAATCTCAGCTCTGCCTTCCGACTGGGCGGGGCGGCTGCATGAACAACGACTGGCTGTTGTTCAGGGTTAGGGGTAAAAAGTGGGACCATAGGTCCTCATAACTGGTGCAACTGTGGCCCCTGCTGGCTGACTGATGCCGCATGCACAGGGCTGAGGAATAATGCTGATGGGGGTGTGGCCCTCCGTACACGGTGCCCGTCGGTGTATGAACTCGACTCATGCAGGTGAAAAATGCAGTCTGTACTGACTACGTGCCGGAGGGGGCGTGTGTCAGTCGAGAGGCGTCTTCAGTCAGCGGTGGGGGGTCGAATCAGTATAGAAGACGCAATCAGGGGAATTAGACATGACTAGATTAGGGGAGAAAATTGGGTGGGGGGGGATTTTTAAAATAAATAAATAAATAAATAAATAAAATGAACTATCTTTAGATCCCATGTGATTATTTCAGACAGGAAGTGGACTTGCGGTAGCAGTTTTCATTCTATTTTTCACATAACAGAATGATCTCATTGCAGCGGAAGGTCCAAACGTGTCAAACGGTTAAAAAATCAATCAAATAAAAAAATAACAACTGTCTACCGAGACCGTCTGCTCGTATTACACACAAAGTACCAGAACCTAAGTGTGATCTATTTTGGGTTATGTTTTACCAGGGTACTGTGGGTGTGCTGTGGGGGCAGGAGAACATTCCTGACCGCCATCATTTCCCTTTAAGCTTATTGTCATACGGACCTACTCTGACATCACTCATGTACGGACAATATCCTGTCCAGGAAAACACCAACACAGGCCTTGATCTTTTCCTGTGATTGCGGTGCATCGGCTCCGGCAGCAGCGTGTATTCTTCTCTGCTTTTTAAATACCCAGAAAAAGCGCGAGCGCACAAAGGTCACCGCAACGATGCAGGAAAATCCAGCGCAGCGATGACCGGCAGACGCCGACTCACATGAGACGCGGAGTGATCCACCTTTCTCATGGGTGGTTAACACATGGTTACATCAGTGTCTGAGTATCCAGGTACACAAAGCTTCAAAAAAGATCCATCCATTGTGCCATTGTGCCTTTTATTTAAGTCTCTATGAATGAGTCTTAAGTATTAGTTAGCCTAATGGAATTCCTGCTTATGCACTCAGGAACCAGCTCTGATCTTCTACCTAACAATTAGGTAACTTTCAGTGCACCCATGTCATCTAATGCCATCTTTCCAACAAGGTGGTTTGGCAAATTTCAGCTCAGCTGAAACTAGAGCAGCCATGACCTGGTGCTTCTATAATGAGAGGACTGTGACTTGTTAGCACAATTAGAAAAACCTCAAGTCTATTTTGAGTTCGAGTTCCTCTCTGCATCACAAATTGGGTTTCCACGATCAAACAGGCGCACCTCATCAAGATAAGTACGCGCAATGCAAGGCATCGGGTGAAGAAGTAGAAAGCACAACAACATTAGACCCGAGACGCCAAAAGAATGCTACAGTACGACTACCACAAGTGCCAACTTTACTGTAGAGAGTTGCTGCAACAACTTATGGAAGGTATGTTCCTGTTTTAGCACAAACAAACTCGATAAATAAATGTGTTGCTGAGTCTAATGTGGAAGAACTCGACTGGCCTGCAAAAATCTTTGACCTCAGCCTGACTTCATCAGTACTGCTCAGTAGCTGTTGGAGGTAAATTCCCACAGCCATTCTCCGAAATCTAGCAGACAGAGTAGGAGTTGGTATAGTACGACATGGGGGGACTCGAGTACAAGGGATCATAAACGATCACGGTTTTAAAATAGAAGCTTTTTGGCCGCTCAGGTGGCGCAGCGGTGAAGTACGCTAGCGCACCAGAGTTGGGGTTCTGAATGCAGCGTATCGACCTCTACGACTGGGCTGGGCGGCGGCGTGAACAACGATCGGCTGTTGTTCAGGGTTAGAGGGTAAGAAAGTCGGATCATAGCTCCTCATAACCGGTGCGACTGCGGCCCCTGCTGGCTGACTTGATGGCGCCTGCACAGGGCTGAGGAATAACGCTGATGGGGGTGTGGCCCTCCGTACACGGCGTCCATTAGCGTATGAACTCGACTCGTGCAGGTGAAAAATGCAGTCTGTACTGATTGCGTATCGAAGGGTCGGACCAGTACAGAGGACGCAAGCAGGGTAACTGGACACGACTAGATTAGGGGAGAAAAATAGAAAATAAAAATAATAAAAAATAGAAGCTTTTTAATCTGTAGCTAGATTGTAGTTCTGACTGGAAAATCTTCTCACTAAAACGTTCTGGTTTATTCTCTGGTGCTTCGATTGCTACTGTGCAGTTTTGGGTTTGTTGTGAGAAACATCAGCAAATGAAACAATTAAGGTAAATTAAGGTCATCAAGATGAAGACGCTGTTGTTGCACAGGGCATATTAACACGTGGCGAAATGTGCTCCGCCATCGCTTTTTCGTGTCTCCCAATGAGCCGAGCACCCGCTAGGTGCTAACAACACACACTGTAACAACACCTGGTCAGAGATCCCTTCACACTGTGGTTTTGCAACCTTTCATCTGCCTAATGACTACCTGGAACTTGGAATGGTCCTGAAGGGTGAAAATAGAATAGCTGAGACTGTAGATTACCAGTAAACAGATAAATATGAAAAATGAATGAATGGTATGAATTATTCTACCATCAGATAATATTTCGAGTGGGTAAGGGAGCGTCTAACTGTGTCATTCTGCAATGGATTGGCACCTTTTATACAACAGGTAGTTCCGACCTTACAATCTGATTGGTTGAGATGCGTTCTAAACGTGCTGATATTGGTGATAACAGCGCAGCCTTTTCACACCACAATGGTATTACTCCGCTGACGCGTTGCCATTAACGACGAGCTTCATGCACACAAACGCGCACGCAGGCGACGCAGTCTTGTTTTCCCGGTCGCGTTTTAAATCCGTTATCTGATACACAATCTAGCGCACTATGTAGGGAACATAACCAATTGTCTAATTCACTATCTAGTGCACTATTTAGGGAACATATATCCATGATCTGATACACAATCTAGCGCACTATGTAGGGAACATATATCCATGATCTGATACACAATCTAGTGCACTATGTAGGGAACATATATCCATGATCTGATACACAATCTAGTGCACTATTTAGGGAACATATATCCATGATCTGATACACAATCTAGTGCACTATGTAGGGAACATATATCCATGATCTGATACACAATCTAGTGCACTATTTAGGGAACATATATCCATGATCTGATACACAATCTAGTGCACTATGTAGGGAACATATATCCATGATCTGATACACAATCTAGTGCACTATTTAGGGAACATATATCCATGATCTGATACACAATCTAGTGCACTATGTAGGGAACATATATCCATGATCTGATACACAATCTAGCGCACTATGTAGGGAACATATATCCATGATCTGATACACAATCTAGTGCACTATGTAGGGAACATATATCCATGATCTGATACACAATCTAGCGCACTATGTAGGGAACATATATCCATGATCTGATACACAATCTAGTGCACTATGTAGGGAACATATATCCATGATCTGATACACAATCTAGTGCACTATTTAGGGAACATATATCCATGATCTGATACACAATCTAGTGCACTATGTAGGGAACATATATCCATGATCTGATACACAATCTAGCGCACTATGTAGGGAACATATATCCATGATCTGATACACAATCTAGTGCACTATGTAGGGAACATATATCCATGATCTGATACACAATCTAGCGCACTATGTAGGGAACATATATCCATGATCTGATACACAATCTAGCGCACTATGTAGGGAACATATATCCATGATCTGATACACAATCTAGTGCACTATGTAGGGAACATATATCCATGATCTGATACACAATCTAGCGCACTATGTAGGGAACATATATCCATGATCTGATACACAATCTAGTGCACTATGTAGGGAACATATATCCATGATCTGATACACAATCTAGCGCACTATGTAGGGAACATATATCCATGATCTGATACACAATCTAGTGCACTATGTAGGGAACATATATCCATGATCTGATACACAATCTAGCGCACTATGTAGGGAACATATATCCATGATCTGATACACAATCTAGTGCACTATGTAGGGAACATATATCCATGATCTGATACACAATCTAGTGCACTATGTAGGGAACATATATCCATGATCTGATACACAATCTAGTGCACTATTTAGGGAACATTAATGTGTTTGTAACGCGAACAGTTAGTTAAGCCAGTTAGCAGCTCCTAGTAGTTCTGTTTTCATCCATAAGCCTTTGGTGTGTGTGTGAGAGGTTTTTTATTTCTTTTTTTCCCTTCGGAGGTTCTTGCTTTCTTCTTCTTCTTGTTCTTACCTCCCTGAAATGAGTTTTTGCAACTTGGGATGTCTGCTTTGTAGTGTTAAACTTTATATTCGTTGTGGAACTACTTTTTGGCGGAAGGTTTCGTCAATATTAAAGCATATTTATTATAAAATTCAGGGCTTCTTTGATTTATTTTCTTTCTTTATTTTGTAAAAACTGTTGTATAAAAGCAATAGAACACTCGAGGTCGTGTGTTATCGCGACCAAATCAACAAATAAACGAATAATACATCTATAAAAAATAATCTGAATCAACTGTTGAGCCAATTAGAGTCGAAGTCTCCGCACCCATCCAATCAAGAATGATGAATAAAGTTCAGTAGTGCAGATATGTGTAAGCGTACCGCGTCTGACCGTTGCTGCCTATAATAGCATGTTGAATCACCATGCAATCTGGAGTATTTCCTTTGACCGAGGTCAAATAAAGAATGATGGACAATAGCTCGTTCGTTCCTCTTGGTAAAGAGCACGACACGTTCTGTCAGACAAACATCTAAACTTTATTTCTGTGCAGTAAATTGTGGTGCATCTGGTGTGAAGAAACTTTAGTTTGGCCAGCTGTAACCTAGTGGTTAAGGCACAGGACTAGCAAACACCACTGCTACTGCTGTTGGGCCCTTGAGCAAGGCCCTTAACCCTCAGTTGCTCAGACTGTATACTGTATTCTGTAATGTAAGTCGCTTTGGATTAAGGCGTCTGCTAAATGCCAAGAATGTAAATGTTTGGACAAACCCCAGCGCAAACATTCTGGAGTGAATCGGAATGCCGACCGTGAGCCAGATCTCTCGTCAAACTCGTTTTGGTCTTCTGACCACACTAAACATCTACAGTCATGGGAAAAAGGAACAGCCACCCGCCTTCATTTCTATGTTTTGCTTTATCAGGGGCCCAAATAACAACTGTGTATTTCACACCAACTTCTATTACCAAACACAAAGTAAACCGACATTCAGAAACCAGAAGGGGGAGCACACCTCCAATCTCTACAATCATTACCTGAATATTTAGCCTACAGGTATTACTAATCAAATGCACAAAATATGCTAATTAAGTGGTGTTTAATTGACAGAAGTTCTGTATTGACGTCAGCCAGGATCTCTGAGAATCTGCGAATGAGATATCAGACCAACTCCAAACTGAATGGGCACAAATTCTTGCAGACACACCTCAAAATCTTGTGGACAGCCTTCCCAGAGGAGCCAAAACCTCATACATTTACATTTCCAGCATTTTTATCCAAAGCGACTTACTGTACTGTGACAGTATACAGTCTAAGCAACTGAGGGTTAAGGGCCTCGCTCAAGGGCCCAAAAGTGGCAACCTGGCAGTGGTGAGGCTTGAACCGGCGACCTTCCGATTACTGGACCAGTACCTTAACCACTAGGCTACAACTGCCCCAGTATTTAGCCACCCATCCTAAATACTGGGTATGAGCGCTGTGCCGCCACACCCATTGCTAACAGGTGTATAAAATCAATTATATTAAAATAAACGATACGCTTTCAAGTGGTGGTGATATTATTTGGGAAGGCCATTTCCTGTTTGAGCATTGAACATGTTCCCTTGTGAAGACAAAGCCCTGATCTCAACCCCAATACAAAGCTTTGGGTTCATCCAAAATCAATGCCTGAGCTCAGTGATCGGCACAGACAAAATTGAGAGACAAACCCTGAAATCTTGTGAGAAGCTTACCTAGAAGAGTTGAGGCTGTTATAGTCGCAATGTGTCGATGGAATTCCATATTCATGACCACGGTCGTGCAAATTCATGTGCAAATTCATATACAAATATATATATATATATATATACAGTATATATTTATAAATAACCTGTGGCTCACAGTGAAAGTAGGATTTTATATAAATCTGTAGTAAAGTACAAAATGTTTATTTGCTTTTTAGTAAAATTCGACCCTAACCCTCCTAATTTAAACCCTTTAAATCCATAAAAGCGACCTGTTATTGAAATGACAGCTCATACTTCAGGTGAACATCGATCATATCGAACAAATAACTAAATAAAATATAAATATAATGTTTAATAAGACATTTTACCTTCTGCTGAGTGAAATAATGAAGAAATCCGTTGGGTTCGTTACGACCGTTAGAGATTTAAAAAGCTGCGCTCGAGGCCTGGCACGCGCACATCGAGCGCGAGCGTACCGAGCGCGAGCCCGTCCGTTAGCCCCAACGAAAATAACGGCCGCGCAGTTTTACATAACGGAGCTGGAAATGATTTATTCACACATTCTCACCCTCGGCCGCGATGTTTCCTCCATAAACACGGTGTTTATCCGCTGTTCTCCGGTAAATACGCGGATGAGAGAGGCCCCGGTCGCTCCACGGCATCGACACAGCGGGACTGAGAGCTCGTTCTCCCTCTCCAGGCTTTTGTTTTTCCCGTCTGTTCCATCGCCAGAGCGCCGGGTTGCCAGAATGAACTATAAAAACCCTCCTCACGTACACACGCCCAATTAACACAGTAGGACAGGCAGGGAGAACAGAGGTGTGTGTGTGTGTGTGTGTGTGTGTGGTCAGGTGCCTACATTCATTCATTCATTTATTTCTGGTCAAGGTCGCAGTGTGTTTGACACCTCTATATACACCCGAGAAGAAACACAAACCCATCAAAGTGCAACAAGCACTCACACAATCATTGACTCGCACCTTGGTGCAATGAGCAAATCCTTCATGTTTTAAAGTGGGAGGAAAGTAAAGTACCTGGAGAAAGATGCACTTGGTCAGGTGCTTTATTCCTGGTCAGGGTCACAAGGACCAGCGACACCCAGAAACACTGTATGGGGTACCAGACATACTCACATATTCACTTACACCTAGGGTCGGGCGGCACGCTGGCTCGGTGGGTAGCACTGTCGCCTCACAGCAAGGAGGTCCTGGGTTCGATCCCCAGGTGGGGCGGTCCGGGTCCTTTCTGCGTGGAGTTTGTATGTTCTCCCCGTGTCTGAATGTAACCAAAGTGTAAAAACATAACGTTAAAATCCTAATAAACAAACAAACAAACAAACACCTAGGGTCAATCCACCTCACGCATGTTCCTAAGATGTGGGTTTTGACACACTAAAACACAAGAACAGAAAGTAAAAAGATCCCAGGATCGAACCCAGGTCCCCAGCAGATATGTCGTTGTGCAACACCTACTCTACCTTCACTTGTGTTTATTTTACACCTCGTTCCACACGACCAATTAAAAACAGTCAATCTGGCAACCCATTGAGAGACAAGAGGCAGGACAGATGGGTGATTTTTTTTATTCGGACACACCTTCAGAAGCTGCTCTAGAACGGCATCAGACTTCCTGGATCAGTATGCGTGGGGTCCACATTTCTAAAATACCTTAAACAGACTTGTAGGAGACACACACAGACAGATCAGCCAGAGTCCAGAACAGTAAAACCACCACCTTAATAGATCGCTGAAGTTTGGACTCCACAAGACCTGCAAGTGCTGTGTGGTATCTGGCACCAAGACGTTAGCAACAGATCCTTGAAGTGATGCAAGTCTTCAGCTGGGCCCCTCCAAGGATCAGCGTTTTTCATCCAGCACGTCCTACAGACGCCTGATCATATTGAGATCTGTGGAATGTGGAGGTCAAGTCTACGTATATCTTGGACTCTTAGTCGTGTTCTTCCAACCATTTCCAGTTTTTGGAGTGTGGAAATATGCATGATGTTTAAAATAGCATTTCTTGGGACCAATATTTTTTACTAGTGCACACAGTATTGTTTAATGAACCTACCAAACATTTGAAAAATGATGCGACTTTTATGGATTATTTTCAGCCTCTAGCTTTAAGTTGACCTGTAGAGTAGAAAGGCTGTTTTATTAAAACCATTGACCCATATATATACTGTATATTTTTAATATATATTTTAATCTCCCCCATTAGCATCACGCATCATGCCTCCTCTCTGCCTCTGCCGATCCCTGACCGAGGAGATCGAAGCTAATCCACATCCCCTCCGACACATGAGCAGCAAGCCGTATGCATCTTGCCACCCACACGCTGACGAGTGTCGCGCCACCTAGCGTTGCGTGCGGAGAGACACACCCTAAGAGCACTCCTTCCTCATCTCCGTGTAGGCGCCTCTAATCAGCCAGCAGAGGTCGTAACCGCACCATTCCGACAGAGAGAGACCCGCTTCCGACCCTTAGTCCCGCCCATCCGAACAACAGGCCAATCGTTGTTCATATAGCCGCTCAGCCTCGGCCGGTAAGGCAGAGCTGAGATTCGATACGACGCACTCGAGATCCAGCTCCGGTTGCAGCGCGTGTTTTTACCGCTGCGCCACCTGATCGGCATTGACCCATATTTTTGACGTCAATCAAGAAGTTCATACGACCCCAAACAAATTTATTACTTATATGATTTGATTATTTAAATAGCTTAAGTATTAAGACTCAAAGTAAGCTCAACTAAATGGTTGAACAGACCGTTAAAGGGTTAAAAGTCGCCAATTTTGGTGATCAGGTGGTGCAGCGGTACAACACGCCTGCCCACCAGTTTAAATCTGGACTCGATCAGTTGACCTGTCGCCTGCACGCAGACTCATGATTGGCTGTGTGTCTGTACAAAGGAGGGACAATGGCTAAAACAGGGATCCTCATACTCCTGGTGCAAGTCCGGTCGAGGCGCCTGCTCTCCACACCCAATAATGCACTCCGTGAGACCTCACTACCACCAGGTAAAAAGAACCGATTAGAGTGGGCGTGTCAATGCCTCATCCCCCTCAATCAGGGGTGGTGGTGGTGGGCGCAATGAGAACAATAACATTTAATTGGCCATGACTGAACCAACCCACCAATCAGGTCATGCCTGATTTATTACAGCTCATTTACAGCTCAGCTCCTGCCTCACATCAGATGACTTTACTGTCCAAGGTCAAATTAATTCACTAAACTCACTGCAGAAACTTTTTATATAGCAATAATAAATAATTTTATTGGAAAAATACAGTAGAAAAATATTTGACATCATTTCTGCACACTGTATTTAATACACACACAGACACACACACACACACACACACACACACACACAGCTCATCGTCAGACAGTACAGTACGTGTAGATGTAGTAGCGAGCCAATTCCTTGTTGCCGCTAGCTTGGTATATAAGCGAGAGGTTAAAGGCGATCTCTCGGCGCAGGTCCACCTGATCTTCCTCGATGCCCTGCAAACACAACAAGGCAAATGATCCTATTTACACGACTTCAAGAGAATCAAATGCAGTCCTGCAAGGCCAGACACGATCTCTGATGAGAATACACAAACACCATGTGGAATTTGACCAGGGGTGCACAAACTTTTGCACAGAATTGAAAATCCAGTCACCAGGGGTGTTGTGTGTACGTTTTAACCACTTCACACACATATGAACTTGAGTGACTCCCATTCTTAATCCACAGGGTTTCATATGATGTCGGCCACCCTTTGCAGCTATAACAGCTTCAACTCTTCTGGGAAGGCTTTCCACAAGGTTTAGGAGTGTGTTTATGGGAATTTTTGACCATTCTTCCAAAAATTAATAAAGAATGGCCCCACCTTGCACTACTAACAGCCTCTGCTCTAGTGAAAAGCAATTCTAGCTCTTCAAGATGTTGAAGAATGTCTGTGGGAATTGTTGCCCATTCAGTCAAAAGAGCATTCGAGAGGGCAGGTACAGGGTTGGACGAGAAGGCCTGGCACGCAATTAAAGTTCTAATTCATCCCAAAGGTCTTCATTTGAGTTGTGATCAGGGCGGGTCTTTATAGACCTCGCTTTGTTGTTGTGACCCCTGAACTCGGTAATTAGAAGGCGTGTCCACATACGATTGGACTGCTGTCTACTCACCTCCAGTTTGAGTGGGGGGAAGCTGAGGGCTTTCTGATAGTAGTGGATGGCCAGGTGGGTCAGACCGAGCTGGTGCAGAGCTCGACCTAAATTATACAGAGTCTCCTGACAGTGACCTCGCAGCTCCACGTAGCGCCACAGGAAGGAGAAACCCTGCAGACAGACAAAAAAAGAGGAGATACAGCTGGGGAAATGGATACGACCATGTTGGAGGAAAAAGGGGAATTAAAAACACACACACACACAGGTTCTAAAATCATGGTTTATTAGTTTGAAAGACTTACCTGCAGCACCAGCGGGTGTCTTTTGGTCACAAACTTTTGGGAGGCCATGTGAAAAAAGGTGAGACCCACACATAAGCTGTGCAGGGGGCTGGACGGCTGATTCCTGAACGCCTGCATGTACTGACCTGCTCATTAATAAGACAAACAAAACAAAACAAACCGTGCTCACAAAGTAGCTTCTGTTCTCCGATTTTTTAACCATTTTGCATCATTTGGATTTCTGCTGTGTCCCAAACCACATACACTACTCATACTGCCAGTAGTATTCACTACTGATGCTTAGTTAACACCATGGACCATGTCTGCGGAGTAAATTGCTCTCTGGGTGCTGCAAAAGCGACCCCTACTGGTCAATATTAGGGCAGTGGTAGCTCAGGAGTTAAAATACAAAACTAGTAACTGGAAGGTCACTGGTTCAAGCCCCACATCTGCCAAATTGCCACTGTTGGGCCCTTGAGCATGGCTCTTAGCGCCGAATTGCATGCAGTGTATACACTAGTAAGTCGCTTTGGATAAAAGCGTCTGCTAAATGCTGTAAATGTTGATGGCATAATGTAGCTTTTGCTTTTAAATAGCTAACAAACACAGTCGACCCTTGAGTTACGGACGGTTTACCATACGAACATTTCGGGTTACGAGCGATCTTTTTCAACTTAACGTACAAACAAATTTCGGATTATGAACCGAAATTCGCGGAACACATGACGTCACGACGATTAAAATTTTTAAATAGTTAATCGCGATTAATCGCATTTTTTTTTTTTTAAAAGGAGGTGGTTTTATTGTTATGGCTGATCGGTGTACATACACTAACATACACAAAAACTCATTCACAATCAACACAGTCTTGTTCCCTGGGTTCCGACAACTCATACTAGCGACTATATTACTCGCATCTTTGCACAATATTGCATGTTTTTGCACCTTATTCTCACCTTATTCTACCTGCTGCTATATAAACCCTACGCTGCTAACTGGATATCAGAATACGTTTTTATTAGGGCTGTCGAAGTTAACGCGATAATAATAACACGTTCCAGTGTTGCCAGATTGGGCGGTTATCCGCCAAATTGGGCGGATTTTGTTGGAAAACAATTTAATAGCATTTAAATAACACTTCTGTTTAAAAGAAAATATTCAGTTTTAAGAAGCACCAGCATTGTAGAAGGATATTAAAAGTAAAGTCAATTTTCAATGCTGATTTGGCTTAATAGTGTTGGTCAGTCTGTATCTTATTCTTGAAATGATAAAGTATTGCAAAGGAATATCTTTGAAATTCTTCCTCATAATGTTAAGGTTGCTATATTTTGGTTTTTGACTTGTCAGGGAAAATTAAGAGAGAAAAAAGCTTATTATTATCATGCGTGTGATATATATCATTTACGTGATCTGCGTATCACGTTACCACTGTGTGTTGTACGTCACTGAGCTGATATGTGTATCAGGTGAGCAGCGGGTGACGGCGTGTTATGTTTAAGTGTGATGCTCCAAGTTGTGGATTAAGCAATAAAGACAAACACGTTCTCCACATAACTAGTGTCATTTGTATTTCGTGGTTAAGTACAAAACATAACAATGCGGGTCTTCGTGATGTAATTGTACATGGCACTCACTGCCTGTATAGGTAAATTTTTCCTGTATAGAATTTGCGTTAACGGCACTATTTTAAATCGCGTTAAATTGAGATCGCGTTAATGCGTTATTATTGCGTTAACTTCGACAGCCCTAATATATATATATATATAAATATGTGAGCAGTGAGTGAACATTCGCACAGCGGATGATGTTTTTCCAGTGTTTTCAATATTAAAATGTCCCCAAATAAGGTGCAGAGAGAGCGCAGCGGTGAGTAAATGAAAAAATCTATTACATTTGTTGTTGTATAATTACTCCTGCCAGTAGGTGTCACTGTGTATCAGACAGAGGGGACAGTGAGTGAGAGAGAAGAAGGAATTCGTCTTTCTTTCGTGCAATTACACCTACAAAATACAACATTACTGAAATAAAGAAGGAAATATGAGAGAAATATGAGAGTTATTGTTGTTTCTGGTAGATACATTTTATATAAAAAGAAGGAAATGTATTGTGATGTATGAAATGTGGTGTGTTTATGTACAGTACTACTGTGTATTATTGTTTATTACAGTAATGTCTATTCTATAATTTAAGATTTAAGGGAAAACACTTGTATTTATAACATTACAGAGGTTAGATAAGGGGGGGTGTGGGAGGTCTGGCACGGATTAATTCTGTTTACATTATTTATTATGGGAAAAATAGGTTTAACTAACGAACATTTTGACTTAAGAACAGCCCTTCAGAACCAATTAAATTCATAAGTCAAGGGTCTACTGTACATGCACTTTAACTCATGCTGATTTTTATGTGGTAGTTTGATCCTGCAGGGGGAGCTGCTAGGGTTTCAAACGTACCTGTATCCACCTGGATACACTGGGCACAGTTCCACAGTGGAATGCCCTGGACAGGGTGCCAATCCATCTCACAGTTTTGACCACCCATCTCACTCAGACACGGCCAATCATACAGCACCGTTGATATTCCAACACAGATATGAACCCCGTAATACACTTGTAAGAGCATCTGTAAGTCCAGGCCGTACCGAGGGCGTGTTTGAAGGTCCCGGAGACGAGCGACGTGTGGCCGTTGAGTAAGCACAGCGCGTGGTTCTCGGGGTTCTTAAGCATGAGGCGTAAACAGAAGCGATGGTGCCGGCCGTCCTGAGAGTGCCGCGTGACCTGGCTGAAAGTGTTCCACAGCTGAGTTCGGTCCACGTCGCTCATCAACATCAACCTGAAACGACCGACACACAAACAAACAAACGTAAAACGAATGTAGCGTACGAGCAGGAACACAGCAGGAGGAGTGCGCGGCCCCTCGGTCCGGACACCGACCTGATGTAGTCGTAGGCTTTGCGGTAGTTACGGTCCAGGAAGGCGGCGCTCAGGCCCATGTACTCCAGCTCTTTGCGTTTGACCCGGACGTCGTAGAAGGAGTAGAATTCGAGCGAGGAGTCGACGAGCAGCTCGGCCTCGCCGTAACGCTTCTCCTGGCACAGCGCCTCCACACAGCACAGCAGCAGCCGCCACCAGTCCTCCCGAGACAGCACGCTCGTTTTACCTGCAGACAAACGACGGCAAAACCGTCTCAGGCTGATGCGCTTAGGTCACGCAGTGCTATGCTAACCCACCACACGATCCACCTCTTCCACATCTTCTCTATGTTTCTACACTCACCGTCCATTTTATCAGCTCCACTTACCATTTAGAAGCACTTTGGAGTTCTACAATTACTGACTGTAGTCTATATGTTTCTCTACATGCTTTGTTACCCCTTTTATGCTGTTCTTCAATGGTCAGGACCACCACAGAGCAGGTATTATTTAGGTGGTGGATGATTCTCAGCACTGCAGTGACACTGACATGGTGGTGGTGTGTTAGTGTGTGTTGTGCTGGAGCTTTTAAACACCGTGTCCACTCTCCGTCCACTCTATTAGACACTCCTACCTAGTCGGTCCACCTTGTAGATGTAAAGTCAGAGACGATCGCTCATCTATTGCTGCTGTTTGAGTCGGTCATCTTCTAGACCTTCATCAGTGGTCACAGGACGCTGCCCACGGGGCGCTGTTGGCTGGATAATTTTGGTTGGTGGACTATTCTCAGTCCAGCAGTGACAGTGAGGTGTTTAAAAACTCCAGCAGCGCTGCTGTGTCTGATCCACTCATACCATCACAACACACACTAACACACCAGCACCATGTCAGTGTCACTGCAGTGCTGAGAATCATCCACCACCTAAATAATACTTGCTCTGTGGTGGTCCTGACCATTGAAGAACAGGGTGAAAGGGGGGTAACAAAGCATGCAGAGAAACAGATACACTACAGTCAGTAATTGTAGAACTACAAAGTGCTTCTATATGGTAAGTGGAGCTGATAAAATGTATGGTGAGTGTAGAAACAAGGAGGTGGTTTTAATGTTATGGCTGATGGTGTAGTTGTTGGACTCTCTGTCTTCTCTGAATGGGGGTTTAATCCTATTGGCCTCTTAATATACGTAGTTTAAGAAAATACTAACCAGTCACGTCCATGTACGCAGCCTCCTGGTCTTCGATCTCCGCCAGCTTGTCTCTGGAAACTTTGATGAGCTTCAGGTGCCTAGAGCCGGACGATCTGTTAGCTATCAGGCACACCTGAGCTCTCACCATCGCCACCTGTAGGCGGAAACGAGAGATCGTGAACGATTCTGAGTAAGCGATTTCACTGCAACGTCAACCATAATTGATAAAATAAGCAAACCTTCAGCAGCATGGACAGCATGGTCAGCAGCGTGTCTATATAGTCCTCGATTCGGCCCTGAGATCCCAGCAGAGTGGAGCGGTGCAGCAACAACTTCAGCTCCTGAATCACACCACGATGTCAGGAAGGCGACACACACACACGAGGCAATGCATTAACAAACGAAACGTGAGCGGCCGCACAGACCTGTTGGGCGGCCGAGGAGTCCTGGGCCAGCGTGTCCGGGTCGTACATGGGCTCCAGCGCTTCGAGGGCACTTTCCGGCCTGCCCAGCTGCTGCTGCAGGGTGGACAGTGCCAGACGCGCCTCCAGATGCAGCGGCGCCATCTCTACCACCTTACTGTAGCTCTTCACTGCCACCTCTAGATGCCCAAGGGCCTTCAGACACTCTAAATGATCACACAGCAGGCAAGATGAAGCCGAAATCAAAACAATCAACGGGCAGATGGCTCAACGAAAAGCCCCGAACACTGTGTGTACCTGCATGACGGAGCCACACCACGGCGAGGTTGTATCTCTCGGAGCAGACGAGCGCAGAGAGCAGCGGCAGGGCGGAACCGTACTCGCCCTCGTCCATGAAGGCTTCGGCCACGTCCAGATACAGATCGCCCAGCTCCTCCGGGCTCTGCTCCATCAAAGACGTCAGCATGTCCTACAGAGAACCAAAGATTAAACAATCAAGATCTGATCACCTGAAACGTCCGAGTAGGGCTGCCAACGACTACTTTTCTATCGATTAATCTATAGACTATTTTATCGATTAGTCGATTAATCTAAATGATTCATTTCATTAATCTAACAATTAATTTAATTCAGAATCTCATTTACGCTTCTTTTATTTTAACAACAGACTGTACGGCATAATAATATAACACAGAACTAAATGTAAACAGGGTTTATGTCCATATTATCACATTCTCAAGTGCTCCATATTAAACAGAGTGCAGCACGTGTTTATGGTGTTCCGTACACAAAGCAAAGTGCTTCAACTTATAGCAGAAATAAAATAGTTAGATGTAGCCACGTCTCATTAAGTCCAACGTTCAGTAACGACAGAATGAGCTCAGATTCTAACCTCCACATTCACTCAACACTTACTTCACATACTAAACCATGTAAATAAAGTGGTAAGTGTTTCACATGAGAAGCTTTTTGTGCTTTGAGCCCAACGCAGCAAAGTGCGCGGCGGTCTAACTGAACTCGCTAAGAGATACGCTATTCCAAGATCTCCGCGATTAAGAAGCGTAATGAAACAATATAGACGTGCAACATGGCGCCGGTGCTGGTGTGGTCCCATCAAAGCTTTGCACAGTGAACAAACAAGCTTTTACTTTTGTGCCAGTTTTAAGTATCACCAAACTTTTGATGATTTGGGTCTTGGAGAACTTTGATCTTCTCTTTGAAAGCTCTACAATCGTCCTCTGACGGCTGCAGACGGCATTTTTTAAGACTGTGCTTAATGCCGCTAACCAGTGACCGGACCAGACACGACTTTGGTCATGCACGCAGCAGGTAGTGCTGAGGGAATCATATGAACGCTTGATTGAGTTTTATCACCATTATAAGCTCTGTATTTAGAGCATCTCTATGACGTGCCATTTGTATGTTTTAAAACATTCTTATTAAAAAAAGGTGTTTTAGGATACAGAGATATATAGTTGTTTACATGCGCATCAAAACTGTAAAGGTTAAAATAACAACAAAAGTTTCAATTTTATGCTTTTCAGAAATTTTAAAATCTTAAAATGAGCAGTTTTCCTAAAAATGTCATTTATGTCCGATTCCATCAGGTACAGATTTCTGTCCTGGGTAAAAACTTTGCATTCACATAGAATATGTTTCAATGATCGGGTAGTTGAGCAATGAAGGCACTTTGGGGCCTGTTCTCCTTTCAGTAGATGTCCGTGTGTGAGTCTTGAATGTCCTATCTTGCACCGTGTGAGGGCTACTTGGTCCCCCCTCTTCTGGGTATAGTTCATTTTGTACGGTTGTACGCTTTGTTGAATTTTCCTGAGTTTGATATTGTCTTGTAAGTCCCAGTTCTCTTGCCATTTCTCATGTACATAATCAAGAAAGCAAGCTCTGTCTTGAACTGTCCTCTCGAACCTGTAGAGGAGGTGGGAGAGAGGAGGATGATAGCCAAGCTGTCATCCATCCTGGACATCACCACACATCCACTACATGAGTCTGTAGGAGACCTAACAAGCTCCTTCAGTACCAGACTCCTCCACCCCCTGTGTAAGAAGGAGCGCTACCGCAGGTCCTTTATTCCCACAGCCATCAGAGCTTACAACAATAATAATATATAATAATATCACTCATTCCTAATCTTTCATGTTGGGTGTAATAACAAGTGCAATATGTAACCTATTCACAATAAGTGCAATAACTTAATATATTTTGCATATTTTTAATGTATATATTATTCTTTAGATATTTTATAAAGTGTGTGCAATATTTTTTACGTAGTTGTATTTCTTGTATTCTTGTCTTCATACTGCTGTAACAAGTTAATTTCCCTAAGGGGATCAATAAAGTCTTATTTTATCTTCTCTTATAACTCTTTATGAGGGGTCTTAAGTCTGTTGGTGGGAACACTTATATGAATGGAGACGTAGAAATTAAAAAGGATCATTTATAAACATAGCTTTAAAAACGATGCACCGTCATCGACTAGGTCGACCAATCGCGGCAGCCCTACATCCATCCGATCCCATCAAATCGCACCAAACGTGCTCTAGTCCCTCCTCGTCTGCCTTCTTCTATCCGATACAAGACCATCAAACCCTGTCTCAATTCCACTGCATTCCAACCTCACAAGTCGTAGCTTAGTGGTTAAGGTACTGGACCAGTAATCAGATGGTTGTTGGTTCAAGCCCTGCCACTGCCAGGTTGTCACTGTTGGGCCCTTGAGCAAGGCCCTTAACCCTCAATTGCTTTGACTGTATACGGTCACAGTACTGTAAGTCGCTTTGGATAAAAGCGTCTGCGAAATGCTGAAAATGTAAATGTAAATCTAATCATCTCAAGTCCAATCCCATTCCATTCTAATCCAATCTAAACCACGAAGGAGAAACCTGCACGTGTACACGGGAGTGTAGATGCGCGTAAGGAGAAGGACTCACGTCCAGGGGTTTGTAGACGTGCTGGTGGATCAGACAGACCATAAGCTTCACCCTGATGTCTATAGGAACTTCTACAGGAACGATCACCTCCACGACCTCTCCTGCAGAGTGAAGAACAGTGCAGCATGAGGACACACATGCAGAAGCAGAAGACCTCGGCGGAGAAAACATCTGAAGGTTTGTGATAGTTCCGTCCTCACCGTTCGGTTCTGGCGGCATATTCAGATCGTTCGTCCTCTCCTCCTCGATCTCCTCCTTCTTCTCCACAGTGTTTGATCTTGCTTGCTCCTCCGCTTCTTGCATGTCGTCCTTCCTTACCAGTGCGATGTTGCAGAACACGAGCAAGGCCTGCGAGATAATACGGCCAAACGTCAAGCGTTTACATACACACTTTATTATCAAGCACTTTATGAGGAACGCCTGCCTGCTACATACACTCATCGTCTATTTTATAAGACGACACGACTTGCATGATTATTAGGGAAAAAAAAAAAAAAAAAAAACTTCATCAAATTCCATTTTTTGCTTCTCAGTGAGGAGGATGCTTAGAGAGGCAAAAAAATCCTAATCAGATTCTGACATGTTTCACTACGTCTCTGTCACTATAATAAGTGTAATAACTGTAATTCTTTTCAACTATGCTAGATGGTGACTTCGGAGAGCTGGAGGAACCAAGTCTGAGTCACGTTTACACACACACACACACACACACACACACACAGAGCACTTTATTAGGAACACCTGCTTGCTACATACATTCATGTGATGATTCAAAGCTTGCTCGACTGTGCACAGTATCACCTTTATGTTATGTATTGTAGTACTTTTAAATAGCTGCATAGGGTCGTACTCAAGATTATCACACACACACACATACACATACACACATACACATACACACACTCACCTCTAACGCTTTACCATACTGGTGTGTTGCTATGTAGAGCTCGGCCGCCATGTTCACACACTCATGTGTGACGAGTTCGTGGTGGCGGGACAGAGCCTCCTCCATCACCCCGATAGCCGAGGGCAAATCGCTGCTCTCGTAGTAGCTCCTACACACACACACACACACACACACTCAATATTAAACATGTCATGCCAGCAAACTATTCAGACACAACAGGTTCATTACACTCGAAATCACTGCAGTTCAATTCTGGTCCAGCCTTTCTAACAAAGCGTCTTCAACGCATATCATACTTGGCCATGTCGCGAGACAGCTGCATGAAGTGCTCCCCGTCAGTAGGGGGCAGCAGCGTGAGGATGCGCCGGTAGCCGTCCATGGCCTGCCTGTGCTCCCCCACCTGCTCGTACAGACTGGAGCGCTCCCACAGGTAGCGCACGTTCGTCGAGTCATATTTAAGCGCTACAGGAACACAGAGAAAAATCCAGAATTAATCGAGACTACCATGCAGTCATTGCTTTCTTATTTTTATTTTAATTTTTTTTTATTTTTTACCCCTTTTTCTCCCCTTTTAGCGCATCCAATTGTTCAATTAGCATCGTGCTTCCTCTCTGTCTATGCCGAACCCTGCCCTGACGGAGGTGATTGAAGCTAACCCGTATCCCCTCCGAAACACGAGCAGCAGCCAGATGCATCTTTGCCACCCACACATTGACGAGTTTTGGCGCCACCCAGTGTTGCATGCGGAGAGACACACCCTAAGGGCACCCCCTCCCATCTCTGTGTAAGCGCCTCCAATCAGCCGGCAGAGAACGCAATCGCATTCTGACAGAGAGAGACCCACATCCGGTTCTTTGTCCCACCCCCCACATGAGCAACCGGCCAATCGTTGCTCATATAGCCACTCAGCTTCGAACCGGTAAAGCAAGGCTGGATTCGATACCACGCTCTCAGAATCCAGCCCTGGTTGCAGCGCGTTTCTTTTTACCGCTGCGCCACCTGAGCGGCCAGTCATTGCTTTTTTAAACAAGTAGCATTAATCCTAGTTAATCCGGACCTTTACTGAAGCAGAGGATGGCCTGTCTGATGTTGTCCCGCTCCAGCGACATGTCGGCCAGCTTCAGCCACTCGTCACAGTCGCTCGGGTTCAGGTGAGCAGCGATCAGGCCGAACTGTAAAGCCTTCTCCGCGTCGCCTTCGTCCTCGTAGATCATCGCCAGCGTGGAGAAAGGTTCATATGCCAGAGGAGCTGAGGGAAACCAGACAGGACTTCTTCATTATTACTAATATAAACATGACATGCTCTGGGATTCACCTGTTGTCAGATATGGAGACATGAAAAAGTAATTGCGCCTTTTCAAAATGCCTTTATTTTTATATATTTGACACACTAAATGATTTAAATCCTCAAAGAACACAGCATTACACATAAAACACCTTAGGCACAACAAGGTTATCAAATCATTTAACGATCACTGTGGAGTCAGAGCCACTTTAGACCAGACACGCTGCTCGTTTCAGTTCGGATCCACCTCCAATCCGCCGTGAACTTGTGTTTGTTTTTTGGATCGTTATCATCTGGTTGCACAACCCAATTACTTCAGCTCAGGGACAGATGATCTCACATTCTAGACTTCATTGTTCCTTCATGCTCAAACGAGTTCCTCATTGATGCTGCAGATCGAGATGCCTGCACAAGCCGATTTGTTTTAGGAAAACTGTAGGCGTGGCAGCACTCGAGTCTCACTGTGACGTTTCTGCTTCTGACGAAGTTAATTATGTACGAAGAATGATGAACAGCCTCACAAGACTGTAAGGGTCACGATCATCTCCATCTCTTCATGTTTTAAGAGGAATAGAGCAGAGCGCATTCAGTTAGTCTGTCAACAATCTGTAAAAGGACTGCATTTAGGGGTGGGGTGGATTCTGGGGGGTTAGCCGTTTTCCCCCAAGGTGTATTTTCCTAATTGCCATACACTAGATGAGACTCAGTATTCACCTGACTGCTGTGGAAAAAAAAAACATTCTGGAACAGCTTGTGCCAACTTACTGAACTGTACTGAACTGGAACTAAGGAACACCCTGGGCTGGCGGGTGGGGGGTGGGATGGCGGGTGTTTCCGGGGGGGGGGGGGTGGGGGACAACCCCCATCTCAATGGTGCAAAAAACATTTTTACATAATCCATTTTTACATAATCCATTTTTACATAATCCATCTTCACACTGACATGCAGCCCCGGTTCTAGACTGTGTTGCTCAGGGGTGCAGTGAGAAAATCTGCCCACCCCAGCGCCCCATAGCGCTGCTTGTGTTACTTTAGTTTAGTTTACTTTAGTTTCGCCCTAAGCTGTATTTGAACCTAGGGCGGAAAAGTATGCGCCATGCGCTCTGCCCACTGCACTACTCAAACAGCAGGGTAATAAACAGGTTGTTACGCTGATAAACCTGCGCACACACGGCGTTACTAAGACCAAACGTGAACACTACATAAAATAATAACCAAACGCTTTCTAATTCCCGCGGTAGCAGCAGTTTCCTTCCGTTTCATACATATCGCCCCGTCTCAGTCTAATCTGCAGCGTTTCTCTCCCACTGATAAAAATACGGAACAAAGCGCGTCAAGTATCAGTTCAATGCGGAAAACAACGTTTAGTTTCCAAATAAGGAACGATTCCGTATTTTACGGGACGGTTGGCAACCCTAGTTAATGCTGTCCTGTTAAACCTCTTTAGGTTAAAATCCTGATGAACAGACAGACGGATAACACAAACGCACCTTGGCGGATGATTTCCATGCACATCAGGATGGCGTCGGCCTTGTCTCCGCGAGCGTAGCGGATGTTGGCTTCACCCATCAGGCCTCGGAGAGCGCGAGGGAGCTTACTGCGGGCCCTCTTTTCCTAAAGACCGACGAAAAACAAATTGCTAAATAAAAAAACAAAAGAACGTCTCTCTGTTAGGATCTGTGGCCCTATTAGGAAAATATTGCTAACCAGTATTATTACAGTCAAGTGCTGCCAAGTCGAGTGACTCCTGGTGACCATGTGAATGGTGTTTCTCCTGAACATCCTGTCTACTTCTGGGGTCTTCAGGTTTCTACATGGCTTGTTTATTGTTCCTCTAATTGTATCTACCCATCTTGTTGCTGGCCGTCCAATTCTTTCAAGCACAACTGTCATTTCCAATGAACTAGTTCTTCTTATACTGTGTCCCAAATAAAAATGTGGTTATCTGGTATCTTCAAGTGAGAGGTCTGATTTGGTCTTCAAAAAGTCTTCGCCAGCACCAGAGTTCAAAAGCATGAAGAACCACAGTTGTCTGGACAGTTCTAATCTTTGATTGGAGAGGCGAACCATAATATGAAGTTAGCCCCTCTGTATGGCTATACACACTTTTGTGGAAAGGCCTGTTATAGTCAGAATGCAAGGATTTGAACGTCCAACAAACTCATGGTCAGGTATCAGGCACTTGTTTGCAACTTTAGCTTGTAGCTCCACTGTCTTACTCAAATAAAAAGACATAAAGCATCTGAACCCACCCTCATCATCTTCTTGTTTTCCCGGTTCAGTTCCATCTCCAGTGCAAGCACGTCTCCTGGTGTGACCTCGTTGCTGCCCTCGTCCATTCCGATGTCCTTCCAGTCTCCGTCACCGTCCTCATCATCCATGTCTTCATCCTGCAGCTCCTCATCTTCCTCCCCCATCATGAAGGCGAAGGCCTTCTGAACACATGGATTGACATCGTCTTCAGCACCGCCTACAGAAGGAAAATGTTTCGGTCACTATGTCTAACAATGCAGTGGTCAGCTGTCCACATAGTTTTGACTAAAGCTTATATTCGTTGTTTATACCTGTGAAAGGTTTACAGGCTCCACTGTACTGACTGGACGTGCCAGGAATGGCATCATAACTCATATCAAAGTCATTTTCTCCATCCACCTAATTCAGAAACACACACAATGAGAATGTACCCAGTTCATACTCACTAGTGCACAGTGCATTATGGGTACAGATTCATGACCAAGGACCAATGTCACACATGTGCATGTTATTTACACTGATCAGCCATAACATTAAAACCACCTGCCTGTTTCTACACACACTGTCCATTTTATCAGCTCCACTTACCATATAGAAGCACTTTGTAGCTCTACAATTACTGACTGTAGTCCATCTGTTTCTCTGCATGCTTTGTTACCCCCTTTCACGCTGTTCTTCAATGGTCAGGACCCCCACAGGACCACCACAGAGCAGGTATTATTTAGGTGGTGGATCATTCTCAGCACTGCAGTGACACTGACATGGTGATGGTGTGTTAGTGTGTGTTGTGCTGGTATGAGTGGATCAGACACAGCAGCACCGTGTCCACTCACTGTCCACTGTATTAGACACTCCTACCTACTTGGTCCACCTTGTAGATGTAAAGTCAGAGACGATCGCTCATCTATTGCTGCTGTTTGAGTCGGTCATCTTCTAGACCTTAGGGGGCGCTGTTGGCCGGATATTTTTAGTTGGTGGACGATTCTCAGTCCAGCAGGGACAGTGAGGTGTTTAAAAACTCCAGCAGCGCTGCTGTGTCTGATCCACTCATACCAGCACAACACACACTAACACACCACCACCATGTCAGTGTCACTGCAGTGCTGAGAATCATCCACCACCTAAATAATACCTGCTCTGTGGTGGTCCTGACTATTGAAGAACAGCATGAAAGGGGGGTAACAAAGCATGCAGAGAATGTCACATTTTTGTGAGTTTCATGTTAATTGTGTAAACTTATTTCAACATGGAGGATTATTGCAGGAGATTGTGTATAAGGGTCCTAAAACGATTAAATCCCTGCACAAATTTACCATGTAATGTCAGTAAATACTGAATAATGTGGATAAGGGTTGGATGATAAAGATTTGATGGCCCTGTATGGATTCCTGTTAACATTAACAGTGTTCCGTACAGAAAGATCTTAGCATTAAACAGTGGCTCATGCATCACATTTAACTGGTCTAAATTAAATAAACAGGGGCTTAAGAAGCAGGTTAGAGTTAAACTGGGTGTTCGGTCGTCACACTGACTAAATTACATTATATTCACTCTGATTAAGGCACATAGAAACAGTGAAGGAACGTACAAATAAGCGGCTGCATCCTAAACCACGCTCTAAACCTTAAGAAGTGCACTTTATAGTAGTATAAGCCAGTAGGGTAATAATACTAAGCACACTAGGTAGTGCACTTGTGTAGGGAGTATGGCGCTATTTGGACAAACAAAAACCGAATTACCTTTAGCCTTCCTGTTATTCTTTCTTCCCTTCGTCTTTCAAACTCCTCGAATGAAATCCTGCCCTCCAAATACTCGATGAGCTCGGGAGCGGACTCTTCCATGTTTCGTATTTGTAAAGAAGCGACTTATATTTGACGCTTTCTTCTGCTACCTGACGTTCATCTTGTCCGAGACTCGGTGTATCACGTGATCATATCACGTGGTCTCGTTTGTCCAATCAGAGCGCTCTGATTCCTCACGCTCGCTTCTGAAGAAGAATAAACAGCGTGGTGCTGCCGCTCGGTGCTCACACGGCAAAATGCACCGCAGTGACCGAGAAAACGAGACATTTACATCATTTCTTTATGTATTAGTATTCGCTAGCTACTTTGCCTTTCTGGTCAGGGCTGCAGTGGGTCTGGAGCATGAAAACACATGGCACCAAGGCCCACTATAGCACATTAAGCTCCCTAGGCATGAGTTGGCCAGTCGTCCTCTCACATCACCCACATCTATCTATAAGGTGCCGAGTTCTTATTGATTAAATTTGTACCATGAATACAGAACGAGTTAAACAAGAAATACTAATAATTTCCTGGGCCCCCAGTGCAAAGCACAGTGCAGGGTTAGATTTCTGATCTTGCCTAACAGAACTATTACCATTCTGTGTAAACTTTAGACTATTGAGGCTAAAACTCCTAAAAGATTAGTTTCTAATAAACTCAGAGTAGCCCACATGACACCAGTAAGGACTCAAGTCAGTCAGATCAGATTTTTTCTCCGTTCTGATGTATAAACTGAAGATCTCGATCCGTCTGTGTGATTTTATACTCTGTATTACGTCATTATTCCACTGTATTACTGTATCACCTTAAATCCTTCATAATTAATAACTACACTGTAGTTAATATATGTAAAACTCAGGTTTAAATCTATCGATCCATCCATCTAACAGTTATGGCCTAGCGGTTAAGGTACTGGACTAGTAATCATAAGGTTGCTGTCTCAAGCCCCACCACTGCCAGTTTGCCACTGTTGGGCCCTTGAGCAAGGCCCTTAACCCTCAATTGCTTAGACTGTATACCGTCACAGTACTGTAAGTTACTTTGGCTAAAATGCTGAAAATGTAAAACTGTCTGTCTGTCTGTCTATCTATCTATCCATCCACCTACCTGTCTATCTATCTATCTATCTATCTATCTATCTATCTATCTATCTATCTATCTATCCATCTATCCATCTATCCATCCATCCACCTACCTGTCTGTCTGTCTATCCATCCATCCATCCGTCTACCGGTCTGTCTGTCTACCTATCTACCTATCTACCTGTCTGTCCGTCCGTCTATCCACCTATCTATGAAAATGTGTCCCAATGTGTTTCCAATAAAGCAGCCAGTGAGTGTAAGTCAGTTGAAAATAAGATAAACACAAGCACACTTAAAGATACACGGTAAACCATTTTAATGAAAATCAGCATCTATTTCACAGTCCTGAACCGTTTTCCATCACATTTTCCGTCCTGCAACCTTCCTGATCCGGAAGGACACATTTCTTCAACATGTTCATCCTCTCTTCACCAGTCTGGTTATCCAGCTCCTGCAGTGGCATCTAAAAAACCCAGAAGAATAAAATTAGGACGGATATGAAAATGTTCAGTAGCACGGATGCTGAATTTAGGAGCAAAAAGATCTGATGAGCTAGAATATTGGAAGGTGTGTTTGTTAAAAGAAAGTGACAGGTCAGTAACTGGGACTTACCAGGACTGGATTGTAGCCCAGGAGCTTGAGGTGGCGGATTTTTAGTGCCAGAGCGCCGCATGGATGGGTCGTACCGAAGCAAAAAGAGGACGGGGAAACACAGAGCACCGCTATCCTGTAACGACAAACAGTGAGGTCATAATTCCTCCTACAATACCAGAACAAAACGTGGAACGCATTAAAGGGGACGTCTGGATTGGATAAGGCTTCCAGAATGTAAGGGGGTGAAAACTACCCCCCCCTACACTCTACACTCACTGTCCATGTTATCAGCTCCACTTACCATATAGAAGCACTTTGTAGTTCTACAATTACTGACTGTAGTCTATCTTTCATGCTGTTCTTCAATGGTCAGGACCCCCACAGGACCACCACAGAGCAGGTATTATTTAGGTGGTGGATGATTCTCAGTACTGCAGTGACACTGACATGGTGGTGGTGTGTTAGTGTGTGTTGTGCTGGTATGAGTGGATCAGAAACAGCAGTGCTGCTGGAGTTTATAAACACCGTGTCCACTCACTGTCCACTCTGTCAGACACTCCTACCTAGTCGGTCCACCTTGCAGATGTAAAGTCAGAGACGATCGCTCATCTATTGCTGCTGTTTGAGTCGGTCATCTTCTAGACCTTCATCAGTGGTCACAGGACGCTGCCCACAGGGTGCTGTCGGCTGGATGTTTTTGGTTGGTGGACTATTCTCAGTCCAGCAGTGACAGTGAGGTGTTTAAAAACTCCAGCAGCTCTGCTGTGTCTGATCCACTCATACCAGCACAACACACACTAACACACCACCACCATGTCAGTGTCACTGCAGTGCTGAGAATCATCCACCACCTAAATAATACCTGCTCTGTGGGGGTCCTGTGGGGGTCCTGACCATTGAAGAACAGGGTGAAAGGGGCTAACAAAGCATGCAGAGAAACAGCTGGACTACAGTCAGTAATTGTAGAACTACAAAGTGCTTCTATATGGTAAGCGGAGCTGATAAAATGGACAGTGAGTGTAGAAACAAGGAGGTGGTTTTAATGTTATGACTGATCAGAGCAGGAATGTGAACCTTGTGTGGCATTTATTTTGTGAGACTATGAGGTACCTCGTGGGTTCTTCTGATGGTCCACGTTGTTCCTCGTGAAGGCTGGAGCTCTCTTTAGTTTTAGGAGGCACGGTGATCACACAGTCTGGAACAGATTGTTCATTGCACATTAGAAACGTTATACTGTCGCTATATGGCCAAAAGTATTTGGACACGTGACCATGAGCTTGTTGGCAACCCTATGAGATCTTTATATAACTATTCTGAAAAGGCTTCTTACAAGACTGTGGGAATTTGTGCCCCTTCAGTCAAAAGGGTTTTTGTACGGCTGGGCACTGATGTTGGCGTTCCAGTTCATTCCAAAGCTGTTAAGTGGGGCTGAGGTCAGAACTCGCTGTGTGCACAGTCAAGCTGGAACTTGGTCCTTCCCTAAACTGTTGCTGAAACATATCATTTCCATTATATAACTGATTTATCACCCCTGTTAGCAATTGTAGAGGCTGAAACACACGAATACAGTTATTAAAACAAGCGTCCCGGTACTTTTGTCCATAACGTATGTGGACAGGCCTTAGGGATTAAGTTTAGATGCTTCAGCCCCGCCCACTGTGCTCAAAGCGAGGACGAGGGTCGGTCAGGGAATGTCCGACAAGCTCATGGACAGGTGTCCATATCGATATGAAAATCAGCTTACCGATGAAATAAATTCCCTCTCTGATGACGGATTCGGTCACAGCGTCTTCGCCCACCAAGCCCTTCAGGGCGCCGATCAGCGCAGGGTTCGCGGGCAGCTCGTGTGGAGAGAGGGAACGGTGCAGGGGTGGGATGGGCGAGGCCGAGGGGGGAAGAGGGGGTTCGTCCAGGCGTACACACAGGTCAAGTGTGTGCAGCATCCGTTCCACTCGTGCGTACACCGGACCGCCTGTGTGTTGGGAAAACACAATTAAATCAGGTTTATTGTTTAAAGCAGCTGGTTTCTAATAGGTGGGCAGCGCCACCTGGTAGCCTAAGCTGGTACTGCAGAGAGGCCGTCTATTATTAAATATTTATTTATTTATTAGGATTTTAACGTCATGTTTTACACACTTTGGTTACATTCATGACAGAAAAATCCACACAGAAAGGACCCGGACCGCTCCACCTGGAGATCGAACCCAGGACCTTCTTGCTGTGAGGCGACAGTGCGACCCACCGTAATAAATAGACCCTCACCTTTCTGCAGCAGCTCATTCAGAGTCTCCTCCTGAAGCATCTTCTCCAGAGGGGCCTGAGGAAAGTGGCCAAACACGCACAGACAGCTGACGGCCCTCAGCAGCTCCATGCCGGACATCTTGGACAGATAGGACTCCAGGACCTGCGTCACGCTCCTCAGGAACCTGCGAAGAAACCGAAACCCGGTGTTATTGGTTGCTGGAAGGCACACGGTAAACATCCTGGACAGGGCGCCAGTCCACCGCAGGACAGACGCAGACACACACACACACACCCATTCACCTATAGGGCATTTCAGTGTCTCCAATCAACCTGACTGCATGTTTTTGGACTGTGGGAGGAAACCAGAGCTCCCGGTTCGCTCCACCTGGGGATTCGCGTACACATCTATTTATTTTTTCAGCTCACGGCCCTTTCAGGGTTTGAAAACCCAGTGTATGAGATAAGACAGGCGTCAATTGAATTGTATGACGTCCAAAACATAACATAACGCTGATTAAACATCTCTCGCTCACTCCTGATGATTCTCCTTCAGGTGGTGGTTAAGGAAGGAGTAGGATTTGAGGACGCCCAGCAGGTCTCGCAGCGTGAGGCTGTCCGGCTTCTGGATGACTCTCTCGGCGAAGGCGTCCAGCAGAGCGACGGGACGAAACCTCAGGCCCTTGAACTCCAACAGAATGAGCAGCATCTGCAAAGCAACAGCAAAACACTGCGGATGAACTGTGAGGTCGGCGAGTCCTCTGTGGGGTCATGGGGCCAAACTATGACATCACAAATCGCGTTCGGACCGAGTAACCGTCCCTGTGAACGCCAATGCTTACGTTCTGCCCATGGGGTCGTCATTAACGCAAACATTAATATGGACATTAATTATTCCGACAGCCATAACCATATTTTTTTATACAATGTGTCCAAAAGTATGTGGACACCTGGCTATGAGCTCGTTGGACACATCATTCCAAAACTACGGGTATTGTGATTCTGGTCTGCTCTACAACAGACTGGTGTTGGGCGAAATGTCCAGGCCAGCAATCAATGTTCCAATTCATCTCAAAGGGTTCAAATCAGTGCTTTGTGCAAACCACTAAAGTTTAATTCACTCAAAAGTGGTCAGACTCGGCCTTTATTAAACTCCGCTTTGTGCTGGAGGAGGAAAAGACCTTCCTTAAACTGCTCAGCACCATCATAGCTTGCTGGCCACCAACCGGGAAGTTATTCCTGCAAAACATGTTCCGACACTGAGATGTTCTGACCAGTGTTAATTTCGTTGACGAATCTTTTTTTCATGACAAAAACGAGACGATAACTGAATAAAAACTACATAAAAGGATAAAAACTATGACGGAATGAATCGACACTTCCGCCAACGAATAAAAACGAGACGAAAACGTTCGGCAGGGACGACATCCAATCAGAACTGATTTAGTTTTGTGGAAGGTCGGGACAAGTTAGGAAGAGATCCAATCAGAACTACTTTAGCGTATGTGGAGGGGCGGGACAAGCCGGGTAGCCATCCAATCAGTACTAATCTTTTGTGCAGTACCGCGGTAAGACCACACTCTAAACCCGGGAAGACCAGACCAGCCTGTGAACCGTCTTTACTCATGGAACTAGATTACGATAGACGATGAGATGTAAACCATGTGGGGCGACGATCTCGGGTAAAAACACAACACATCTGAAACATCTGGCACCGCTGGCAGTATAATGGCAACATAACGGCACAGCTGCTTTTATGGTACCCAGTTTTATAAAGAATGTAATATGCAATTTGTTATAAACAATGCACATACAGGGGTTGGACAAAATAACTGAAACACCTGTCATTTTAGTGTGGGAGGTTTCATGGCTAAATTGGACCAGTCTGGTGGCCAATCTTCATTAATTGCACATTGCACCAGTAAGAGCAGAGTGTGAAGGTTCAATTAGCAGGGTAAGAGCACAGTTTTGCTCAAAATATTGCAATGCACACAACATTATGGGTGACATACCAGAGTTCAAAAGAGGACAAATTGTTGGTGCACGTCTTGCTGGCGCATCTGTGACCAAGACAGCAAGTCTTTGTGATGTATCAAGAGCCACGGTATCCAGGGTAATGTCAGCATACCACCAAGAAGGACAAACCACATCCAACAGGATTAACTGTGGACGCAAGAGGAAGCTGTCTGAAAGGGATGTTCGGGTGCTAACCCGGATCGTATCCAAAAAACATAAAACCACGGCTGCCCAAATCACGGCAGAATTAAATGTGCACCTCAACTCTCCTGTTTCCACCAGAACTGTCCGTCGGGAGCTCCACAGGGTCAATATACACGGCCGGGCTGCTATAGCCAAACCTTTGGTCACTCGTGCCGATGCCAAACGTCTGTTTCAATGGTGCAAGGAGCGCAAATCTTGGGCTGTGGACAATGTGAAACATGTATTGTTCTCTGATGAGTCCACCTTTACTGTTTTCCCCACATCCGGGAGAGTTACGGTGTGGAGAAGCCCCAAAGAAGCGTACCACCCAGACTGTTGCATGCCCAGAGTGAAGCATGGGGGTGGATCAGTGATGGTTTGGGCTGCCATATCATGGCATTCCCTTGGCCCAATCCTTGTGCTAGATGGGCGCGTCACTGCCAAGGACTACCGAACCATTCTGGAGGACCATGTGCATCCAATGGCGGTGCCGTGTATCAGGATGACAATGCACCAATACACACAGCAAGACTGGTGAAAGATTGGTTTGATGAACATGAAAGTGAAGTTGAACATCTCCCATGGCCTGCACAGTCACCAGATCTAAATATTATTGAGCCACTTTGGGGTGTTTTGGAGAAGCGAGTCAGGAAACGTTTTCCTCCACCAGCATCACGTAGTGACCTGGCCACTATCCTGCAAGAAGAATGGCTTAAAATCCCTCTGACCACTGTGCAGGACTTGTATATGTCATTTCCAAGACCAATTGACGCTGTATTGGCCGCAAAAGGAGGCCCTACACCATACTAATAAATTATTGTGGTCTAAAACCAGGTGTTTCAGTTTCATTGTCCAACCCCTGTATGTTTCAGGCAGAGCGGAACTACTGGTCATTAATATTTTGTTATTGTTAAGCTCAATAAGCAGGTCAGGTAAATAAAGGTCACATTCAAACATTAATAATATTCCATAACTGATTAAAAATGTTCCATTTTGTGTAAGTGTATATAATGACTTAAATAATTCAAGGGAACTGATGACAAAGCATTTACATTTTACACCCTTTATATTTTATAAAACAATTCAGATGACTAAATTATGACTAAAACTAAATGACATTATAGTCAAGAGACTATGACTAAAGCTAAATCAAAATTTGCTGTCAAAATGAACACTGGTTCTGACCTGCTTGTTGGACCACATGGGCAGCGTGCTGGCCAGGTAGTCGGAGATGGACGTGAACAGAGAGAGGTTCCGGTAGCGGAGTTCGCGGCAGGCCTTCAGCAGCGCCATCAGCCTGGTGAAGGGGATGCTGTGGACGTTCTCTAGAAGAGCAAAGAGACAGGGATAAGTCGATGCCGACTAACTACGTAGGGCACTAGGATGTGATCGGAGACGCTGCCCGACACGATGCAAGGTTATTAGCATCTACAAACGTGACTTACCCGCTAGTTTCTTGCTGCAGGTGTCCAGCAGCGGCTTGGAGTTCAGGCGCATGGTGGCGAGCGTGTCCAGCATGTACTGCGCATTAGGAAGACTGAAGGTGTCGGTCATGGACAGCGCCTTCGCCTAAAGAGAGAACATGAGCAGAACGTCAGTGCACGCGGCCAGGAAAGATCGTGAGCACTGTCCAAACCGAAATGACCGAACCGACCTCCAGCTTCTGCTTGACGGCCGGCGAAGCTTCTTTCCCGAACAGGCGCATCATGGTGTGGAGGAGCATCACGCTCTGGATGGTGGGAATCCGGTCCTCCAGGACGAGCCTTCGAACACACAGGGCAGACGGATCAGTATAAATAAGACACGGTGCTTGGTCTTCACCTCATGCTTTAGATGTAGCCGTACTTCAAACCCTCTTTGAGCGCTTCTGCGTTTTTGCTAGGCTCCATCTCCGCGAGGCAGGCGGCCAAAATCGAGAGGGCCTTCTCGTCCTCAAAGTCGTTCAGACGTTCCTAAAGAGAACACAGGAGAGGAGAGGAGAGGGGAACGTCCCATAAACATCCAATTTACACCATTTTTAATAGTGCTAAATATGACCAAAAGTATGTAGACACCCATCCTAACTGTTAATGTCATATTGTATAATTCTCTACACAAAGCAAGCGCCATAAAGACATGGTTTGACAATTTTGGGATGAATTGGAATGTCAAATGCAGCCTAGGTCTTCTTGGTAAACATTAGTGCCTGACCTCACAAAGGCCTTTTTGGAAATCCTGTGGAAAGCCTTCTAAGAAGAGTGGAGACTGTTATTTATATTAGTGCTTGTGGTTCTGGAATGCTATAATAATAATACGTTCAATTTAAAGAGCGCCTTTCAGATACCCAAGGACGCTTTACAATGGAAATATTAAAGGACTGAGCAAATAACATCATTATAAAAAAGGAGGGGATGGAGATACAATCACAAATTGATTGTGGAAGGCAGTTCCAAAGTTTGGGGGCTGAGGAACTACATGTCCCGACACCAGTCTAAAACGGGGAACCACTAGAAGGCCCGTGCCAGAGGATCTTTGGGCGCAATTGGGACAATAAGGGTGAAGGACTTTGTTAAGGCAGGAAGGGGCGAGGCCATAAAAGGCTTTAAAAGTAAGCAAAATTACGCTTTTGCTCAGGTGTCCACATACTTTTGGCCTTACAGTATAATTAATCAGCCACTGAGATGACGGGGCTGCAGTGAGTTACCTGAATGACGCGAAGCACAGTCTGCACGACAAAGCTGCCCTGAGACACGCCCAGTTTGACCAGTGCCAGCAGGGTGAAAGCCAGGTCGTGGCTCAGCATGCGTGGTGCATTTGTCCTGGCCCTGTGGCACAGCCTCTCGAAGGTCGGGTGTTCAGCCATGAGCCTGAGCTCGCAGCGCCTCTGTTCGTCCGACATCTTCTTAGTGGTCTGCCACATGCGCGTCAACCCACTGCTGATGCTCCAGTGAGCCAGGTTGCACTGATCGACCAGGTCCAACACGTCTGTCGGCGAGCGGCACTCCTGGAGCTTCGGGTAGAACGTCGATCTGACCTCCTTTTTTGGGGTTTCTTCACTCCAGGAGCTCATCAAGGCAGGAACCTGAAGACCAAGATGCTCGTCGGGTCCTTCCTTAAAAGTGGGAGTCTGTGCCTCCTGCTGACAGAGATATCGAACGCTGCTGAAGGTGAAGCTGGGCGATGTTCTGCTGGAGCCCAGTGGACATTCATTGCTGCAGAGGTGCTTCCTGACGCCAGTCCTGATCTGTGAACGTACGGCGAATCGGCCAATGGAGGCAGCGAGCCTCAACATCTCGTGTGATCTTAGCACATTCATGCTGTCCTAAGCAATGGAGAATGCATCCAGCCTCAGAATACAAAAGGACCTGAAAGAGAAGAGTAAAAATGATATCAGTTGTTACTATATAATAGAAAATCCCAAACATTTCCAGATATCACAAAATCTTTCAGCTGGAGTCCCACAGGGCTCTGTACTTGGTCCTCTACTATTGTTTTTTTGGTGATAAAAAGTCATTTCATCCCATGGCTTTACTGGCTTCCTGTAGCTTCCCGGATTACACTTAAAATAATGATACTTGCCTACAAAGTTTAAGGAGAAACTAGCAGCTTCGACCGACCACTATTAAACCCTGTTCTGTACAAGACGTACTTGTGTTGATTGACCCCTCAGGAAGTTGAGGACTGAAGCATCAAGGCTTAAAACTGACCTTGCACTGACCGATGCATCCTTTTCTTAGTGAATGCAAATGTTTCCATATTTTGGGAAACAAAACATGCCATGACAATTGTTAGTTGTCTAAAATTTGATCAAATTAACTGTGCGGAACACTGTTAACTACTATTGAAGTAAACACACGATATCTATTTTTCATAAAGCTGTGTTTTTATCCAATTCACAAAGCAAGCAAATTTATAGAAAAATATATATATTTCGCTTCGTTTTCTATTTAATTCACTAATGTAGAATTATAAATGACTGAGGTAAATATAACCAGCTTTCCACATTAAGTAATGACAGCTAGTAAGCTAGCTAGCGTGTGCTGCTAATACAAGGTTAAAATGGAAAAAATGTCCGTCATTTATAGTAAATAAAAAGCATTGTAAAATCATAAATCATGTATAAACTCGAACAAATACTGCACCGAATGTTTAAACTGTATAGTTCATTAAAACAAATTTACCCTTCACTTGGCTATCCTCTCCAGTTAACTCACATGGACCGGCTGGATGGCTGTGTTCAAAATAGCGTTCCAATCGCACACTAGAAAGAGTGCATGACACATAGTTTATACCCTATATAGTACACTAAGATAGGGTTGATGGAGTTATTTGAAATACAGCCGTATGACAGGCGATGCTCTGCGTCTTGCCTTCCGGGCAGATTGTGTCCTTACGCAGGATGATAAAAGGTTCCTATAAGTGAATCGTTAGCTAAAAATTCGGCTTTACCAAAAAAACATGACTCGAACATCAAAATTGTCTTGGTTTGTGTGTATTTTTACATAAAAAAGGGGAAAAGTCAGTCAGTCATACAATCAACATCAACAATAAACAAGTACACACAAACATAGTACAGATAGTTAACATCTTACAGTGCAAAAAGATTGAACTAACAGTTGCCAGTCGAACAGACAGGCGGGTTCACAATGTTTGAAAAAAGATGTGTAAAAGTGCACAATTTGGGAGAATCGAATTTGTCGAATCGAATCGAGTTTCATTAAATTTGCATACATACACCTCGAAGAGTCGTTTGGGAACCGAACAGTCTGATTCTTTTATGAGACGAGTCAATTCATATGACTCACACAGCATATAGAAAGGAGTTGTTTGGGAGCCAAAAGAATCGATTCTCTGGAGGGCAAGGCTAATATGACTCACTGCTAAGAGTCGGAATGCTTATCGCTAGTTCTGTATAAATAAATAATTTTTTTCCCCCACATATAATAGTATGTATTTAATAAAATAAAACATTTTCAAAGAAACGTCGTAGTTTTAACGATGTTTTTCGTATTCCGTATAGATTTTAGTGGTTGCTTAGCAACCTTGTACAAGCACGCATACTACCATACTAAACAGTATGCATAAACAACAGCAGCACAGAACCACTCATGCACACTGCTTAGTATGCTAGTATGCAAGTTAAGACGCAGCCATGGCGAAGTTTGTTTTGGCAGGTCAGACTAGGCTACAGAATTCATATATTACACATTAAATAGTAATTAAATGTAAATGTAAATAGTAATTAATGTTTGTAAAATATTGATGATTATAATTTAAGGTCATTTATCCATTTTAAAATGTGATTAATGTTTATTTAATGTGTAGGAAAGGCAGATTGTCCATATTATGCCAAAGCTGAGCTGCTGGCAGATGTACTTCACAGAGCTTTACCAGATTTCCACGTCCACAAGATCTCTGTACACCCGACCGACTGGAAGGTACTGCACATTCACACCCTGGAGAACATCTAAAAGTAGTTCATGATGTAATGTTGGACTTGAGAGAAGCTCTTGACCACACAGACGTTGACACATACTCGTACTTGCCAAATAGCAGGCAGAAGTGTATCCACAAGGGGGAGCTGCTGAAACCATATTCCATAATTCTGGTCCGTATAACCATAATACATCATAATTCTGGTTAGTGTGCACCAGAATTAGTTGACTGGTGGGGCGCTTGGGTAACACAGCAGTCTAATACACAGGCCCACTACAGGAGTGAGTTCAATTATTTGTTTATTAGGATTTTAACGTCATGTTTTACACTTTGGTTACATTCATGACAGGAACGGTAGTTAATCATTACACAAGATTCATCACGTTTAATATCATACACAGTCATGGACAATTTTGTATCTCCAATTCACCTCACTTGCACGTCTTTGGACTGTGGGAGGAAACCCAGGCAGACACGGGGAGAACATGCAAACTCCACACAGAAAGGACCCGGACCGCCCCACCTGGGGATCGAACCCGAGACCTTCTTGCTGTGAGGCGACAGTGCTACCCACCGAGCCACCGTGCCGCCCAGGAGATAGAATCTCAATTGTGCTGACGTTCTGACCTGGCAGTACTGCACATTAGGTTACTGCACATTAGGTTACTGGACTTTTGATCAGAAGGTCTCTGGTTCAAGCCTCAGCAAGGCATGTTGCCACTGTTGGGCCTTAATTGTGTGCTGCTAAAAACCAATAAACCAAAAACCATTAAACAAGTAACACACAGGGCATAGTGTGATCGTTCCGTAAGCGGTCTAGCTCTCTGTGAAATCTACTACTGGGTTATAATTATTTATTACAACTTGTTGTTGCACATAAGAGTGCAGTACGGTGTCCCACTAGGTTCTGTACTACGTTCATTGTTGTATTTACATTCCCAGCTTATAGATATAGTGCAGATTTTTAAAAAAAGGCAAAATATTGAAAATAAAGATATTATTAATGTGTGCATTTATTGCATTGCATGAATAATTCTGTTTACAGAGCTGGCTTGAAAAAACGTGTATATCGAACGGCTGGAAACACGAAAGCTCCCCGATAGTTTGGAGGGAACTGATTGATCGTGGTGGAAAGGGCAAGCTACTGGGTGGATTCAATGAGTTTCTGGAGTACGCACAGGTATACAGTACATACGTCATGATGGCTGCCTTGGGATTTTAAATACAGTATACAGCAGTTAGCGAATGTTCCCTTATCCAGAACGACTTAAAGAAGTGCTTCCTCAGTAAACATTCCCTCCTCACTGCAGTACATGTAGACACCAGTCCAAGAACCCAAAATCTGCTGAAACCCTGTTAGAAGAAACTTCAGATTATAGAACAGAATGATTTTTAATAAGAGAATGTTAGAAGGTTAGTAAGGAGGTAAACAACGGTCTTTAGTTTTTTTGAAGGAACAAGAAGTTCATCCCACCTCCTAGGTGCTAGAACAGAGAAGAGCCTCAATGCTTGTTTTCCTTGAGGACGTTTCTTAGATTTGAGGCTCGAAGGGTAGACGTACTCGGGCTTTCTAGAAAGTTCCACAATGTCATGTAACTTCGTAGCTCGGAATCATGCCGTGAGTCCAGTGATTTACGAAGGTGATGGACCCACCGTGACCCTGATGGGAACGAAGCGGTTGCTGAAGTTGAATGAATGCAAAGCTTCAGTGTTACATGCAGTTCTGTGTAAATCCCATAAAAGTTCCTGTACACCTCCGTCTCTCAGGGCTACTACGGCATCACGCCTGACATGGGTACAGATCTGATGCTGAAGATCGCAGCTGAGAATCTGGAGGTCAAAGAGCGGAACCTTCAGGAGGAGGAACGTCAGCGTGAGCTCCTCAAACCTCTTCAGATCTGGATCAGCAGGTGAGAACGAGATATGGGGACAAGTTTTTTTGTTTGAGGGTCAGAGCCAATGACTAGAAGGTTGTAGATTTCAGAGGTGGGTAAAAATTTTTGTTTAATGTGTGCACTTTAATTAAAGGGGGGTTAAAAAAGTTTTTTTCCTGAAAAAATACGAATCCAAATAAAACAGGGATTAATAATCCCATCGTGCCTTTATCAGGCAGGAACTAGAGGAACTACTCTCTGGTTCATGCCACCAGGTTGATTCTTGGTAGGTGAGCTCAACCTGCTCGATAGACACAATGACATCACTGGTCCATTTCCTTGGCTGTTTATGTGACCTGGCTTTGGTGCTCGCTTCTCCTTCTCTCACGTGCAGAAGGTGGATTGACTGCTCTGAATTGACCCTAGGTGTAAAGAAAAGTGTGTGTTCTGCCTACTGATGAATTTCCGCCCTGTCTTATGCGTGTTCCTGCTTTCACTTTTCTAAGAGGGCAAGACCAAGACGAGGTTTAGGAGTGTATCTGTAGGAATTTGTGCCCATTCAGTCACAAGAGAAAGCTCGGCTTGCAGTCGACATTCTAATCCATCCTAAAGGCTTCTTCGCAGCAAACTTGTCAAACCATGTCTAGAAGGGCAGTTGTAGCCTAGCGGTTAAGGTACTGGACTGGTAATCAAAACATCGCTGGTTCAAATCCCACCATTGCCACTGTTGGGCCCTTGAGCAAGGCCCCTAACCCTCAATTGCTTAGACAGTATACTGGCACAGTACTGCAAGTCGCTTTAGATGAAAGCGTCTGCTAAATGCCAAAAATGTAAATGTCTATATTAAGCTCGGTTTCTATACAAGGAAAAGGGCCTTCCCTAAACTGTTGGCAAATGGTTTGCTATTTTAATGTTGCCCCTATGCAGTGCGCTACACCCAACCGGCTACCAGCTGATCCCCTTACTGTTCACATCCGGCGTATTCCGCGACTTCCACTCCATCAGCCTTCATCTTCTGGACATGGACCACAGCGTGGACTCACTCCTGAGCCTTCAAATGGAGATGGAGGACCTGGCTTTGGATCAGCTCCACCGAGTCCTCGTCCACACCGATCTGAATCAGGCCTTCCAGTCAGCCGACCACATCATTTTTCTGGACGAGCGCGAGGATCGAGAAGAGCAAGACGGCGCGGAGCATCTACTGAGGCGAATCGGAGAGCGGTACAAGCGCTACGGTCAAACCATCGAGGAGAACGGACGACCGGACGTCCGGGTGCTGGTGGCCGGAGACGTCCACGTGAACCTGAAGTGCTCGCTGCTGATGGAGAACGCTCCCTCTGTCTGTCGGCGCCGCTTCGTGGCGGTCGGGACGCAAGTGGAAAACGAAGCGAGGGCTCAGCTCGCCATGAAGCTGTCCGTCAAAGCTTCAGGTAAACATCACGTCATTTTTACAAAACGATACGTCAAAAGTATACAGACACCCCTAACGATGATGCTTTCAGGTGTGTAAGCCAATGACCTCAATGCTACTGAACATCCGTAGGATGAATTGGAACTTTCTGGTCCAACAAATCCCCACATTCACGGTCATGATCAGGTGTCCGAATACTTTTGCTCATGTGGCGTATGACGTCTTGCCCTCACGTCTCAAATCTTCCTCACATTCCCAGACGTCGCTGATGTGATAGTTTGGGGAAACATCGGCGGCCGGTTCCACGTCGACCTGCAGAGGGCCAAAGTTCACCGATACAAAGGATCCATCCGGGGCCCGGCGGGATTTTCTCAACCCGTCTCGGAGATGATTCACGACAGGTGAGTTTAACAAGGTGCTGTACTCGAGCAGAACGCATGGTAAAACATGCCGGTAGTGATGTTTCAAGCTATAAAAAATACATAAGATATCTGTAACCGCCCCTATACTGGCTCAGGAGAGCCAAAGACTAGCATCTGCCCCCAATGTCACATCCAAAGTCATGCTGTGCTCTACATGTTCCTCGCTTTTGTGCCGGCGCCTCGACCAGACAGCAGGGGTCACTGTTGCAGCAGCAATAACCAGAAACTCGGACACGACCGGCCCGGTAACACCGCCGAGATTTAAACCACTGTTCCCAATCATCATATTAGCACCACTTCACTGGGTCGCTCTCACATTCCTGAGGTCACGGCTTTGTTTTCACCTTCACGCGACGTTTGTTTGATGTTTAATTTAATAAAATACAAATAAATCAATTAAAAGATTCAGGACTCGGGCGGCCCGGCAGCATAACATGCTAGATCACGGCTGTCCACTCACTGTCCACTCTATTACATTTACATTTTCAGCATTTAGCAGACGCTTTTATCCAAAGCGACTTAGACAATGAGTGGAACTCGATGAGCAATTAAGGGTTAAGGGCCTCGCTCAGGGACCCAACAGTGGCAACTTGGTGGTGGCGGGGCTTGAACCGGCAACCTTCTGTTTACTAGTCCAGTACCTTAACCACTGAGCTATCACTGCCCTATTAGAGAGCTATTAGACACGCCTACCTAGTCGGTCCACCGTGTAGATGTAAAGTCAGAGACGATCGCTCATCTATTGCTGCTGTTTGAGTCGGTCATCTTCTAGACCTTCGGGGCGCTGTTGGCCGGATATTTTTGGTTGGTGGACTATTCTCAGTCCAGCAGTGACAGTGAGGTGTTTAAAAACTCCAGCAGCGCTGCTGTGTCTGAATAAATAATACCTGCTCTGTGGGGGTCCTGACCATTGACGAACAGCATGAAAGCAGGTTAAAACAGTATGCAGAGAAACAGATGGACTACAGTCAGTAATTGTAGAACTACAAAGTGCTTCTATATGGTAAGTGGAGCTGATAAAATGGACAGTGAGTGTAGAAACAAGGAGGTGGTTTTAATGTTATGGCGGATCAGTGTATATACTATATGACCAAAAGTATGTGGACACCTGACCATGAGCATTTGAGGGCTGAGGGCCTTGCTCAAGGGCCCAACAGTGGCAAGCTAGCAGATGCAGGGCTCGAACTAGCGACCTTCCCGAGTACTAGTCCTGTACCTTAACCGCTGAGCTACCACTGCCCACAAAATTAGGCAAAGTTGTAGCTTAGTTGTTACTGGACTGGTAATCAAAAGGTCGCTGGTTCAAGTCCCACCACTGCCAGGTGGCTGCTGTTGGGTCCTCGATTGCTCAGACTGTATACGATCACACTACTGTAAGTCGCTTTGGATAAATGGTGAACGGTCCGACCACTCCACAAACGACCGTGTACCCCTGCAGTGACCCTCCTCATGATTCACTTGGCAGGAAATGGCTGAAGGACGACTTTCCCGGCCTGGTTAGCTCTCGCCGCGGTGCGGTCTCTCTCAAGACGAGCAGGAACGCCGTGGCCATTTCAGCAGCCGCCGGGATTCTCGCAGCTTTGAAAGCCTGGACCGATGGTTCGTCTTCTCAAGAGATCTTCTCAATGGGCGTGGTCAGTACAGGTAAGCGCCTCTGCCTTCCTGCTCACCTGAAGTCCTACACAATGTGGCCGTAAGCATGTGGACATCAGAACTACTTCACTTGGACGGTGTCTGGAGCATTTGTGAGGTACAGGCACCGACGTTCCATTTCATCTCACCAGGACTCACCTCTGTACCACTGTTCATCCTCCTCCAGGGCAGTTCGGTGTTCCTGATGGTCTGGTCTTCTGCATGCCAGTGACCTTCCACCACGGCGAGTGGTCCGTGTGCTCAGACGTCTCCATCGGCGAAGAGCTGAGGAGCGAAGTGGAGGCTGCTGTTCAGGAGGTTCAATTAGTGAGTACAAAGAAACCGTCATAGCAAAAACGAAGGATTCATGGACCTGGGTTTGAACCTTGCTTTGGTGTCCGTTTGTATGATCTATGAGATGTTATTGGCCAGGCACCTCCAGGTAGAGTGGTGGCTCTAAACTGGACCAAGATGTGAGTCGATGTGTGAGACCAAGTGGCGTCAGACCCTGTGACCCTGACCAGGAAAGAGCAGTCTGATCTACTGGACAAACTACAAATCTAATCTGTAGTTCCTGCCCCAGTGTTTAGGGCAGATGTAGCCTAGTGGTTAAGGTACTGGACTAGTAAGCAGAAGGTTGCTGGGTCAAACCCCACCACTGCCAGGTCGCCACTGTTGGGCCCTTGACCCTCAAATGCTTAGACTGTATAATGGAAGTCGCTTCGGATAAACGCGTCTGCTAGATGCTGAACGTGTAAATGTAAGTGGAGTGCCATTCCTGTGAGGAACACTTCGGTGAATAACATCTTCCAAACACGACCACTCACACTTCTTCTCTTGTCCAACAGGAGAAGACCGCTGCAGATGGAATAAAGACAGAAGATCCAGTTCCTACACAACACTCAGCTCTCTAATCTCTTAATAAAACCATTAAGGGCGTGTCCCAATTTGGACAGAATGTCCTGGACGTTCTTTAATGGTTACCTAGACACCAGTCCATACACTTGTTAGATACACTTCTGCAAGAGCGTCTGTTGGATTTTTTCCTCCACAGTCAGACCACAAGGCCCGGCTCGCGGAAGATGTTCCAATTCGTCCCGTAGGCGCCGTGCGGACCACTGGAGTTCCGCCAGACCACAGTTAGCCGCAAAGCAGATCACTTACTTCAAAAAGAGCACGTGTCCACATACTTTTGCTCAAGTCGATGAGGAAACTTCGTGCAGTTTTATTTACGATAAAAATGTGGGGGGTAAAAACTTTAGCACATGTTTTATTTCTTTATTTGGAGACCTCTCTGGTAGAAACGTGGAACTGCATGCAACAACGTACTTACACACACACTCGCCGGCCACTTTATTAGGTTCTCCCAACTGGTACGTGTCCCAACAACACTGCTGCACTCATACCAGATCACCACACACACCATTATGTCAATAATAGCTGGTCAATGGGAGTCCATTTCTATTCGATGGGCTACAGTCAGTAGTCGTATACCCACAAAGTGCATCTGCGTGGACTCCGCGGAGGCGTCGTCGATTAAAAGGTCACGTACTGCAGCTTTAATCTTACTTGTGTGCTGCTCACTATTCAAACTCAAAACGTTGAGGTTCATATTGTGCATGACCAAAAGTATGTGGACATCCTTCTGCAAAAACCTTCGGTTCAGCGTAAAGGCTTGTGGAGCGAGTCTGGGGAAAATTCTGCAAGAGCTAATATGGGACATGAAGGTCTGGCTCACAATCGGTGTTCCGGTTCATCCCAAAGATGAGAGCCACTGGAGTTCCAGCAAGTAAACCATGAGCTTGATTTGATTTGAAATAGGCGTCCATATACTTTTGGCTAGCATCTTTTTTCCCCTATTTTATTTATGCATTTTGTTTCGATTTATCGTCGTCAATCTGTCTTCCGCTGCTGGTGGATCCCTGATCGCGGTCTCGGCGGGTATATCGCTGCTCACGCCTCCGACGACCCGCGTGCAGCCCTTAGCGGAACCCTTTCTCACCCATGCATTCTGCACAGACGCCTCTATCCGCCAGTCAGGGTCCTTACACAGCGCTTACACATAGTCCGGTCATCCTGCCCGGTCATACCGCCCACATAGTCCGGTCACACCACCCTAGCAGAAACGTTTCTGCTGCAGGCACTGCTAATTCCGCCCACATAGTCTGGTCATCCTGCCCACATAGTCCGGTCTCCCTGCCCACATAGTTCGGGCATCCTGCCCACATAGTCCAAACATCCCGCCTACATAGTTCGGCATCCTGCCCACATAGTCCGGTTATCCCGCCCACATAGTCCGGGCATCCCGCCCACATAGTCCGGGCATCCTGCCCACATAGTCCGGTCATCCTGCCCACATAGTCCGGACATCCCGCCTACATAGTCCGGTAAGTCCGGTCTCCCTGCCCACATAGTCCGGCATCCTGCCCACATAGTCCGGTTATCCCGCCTACATAGTCCGGGCATCCTGCCCACATAGTCCAGTCATCCTGCCCACATAGTCCGGTCTCCCTGCCCACATAGTCTGGTCATCCTGCCCACATAGTCCGGACATCCCGCCTACATAGTCCGGTAAGTCCGGTCTCCCTGCCCACATAGTCCGGCATCCTGCCCACATAGTCCGGGCATCCTGCCCACATAGTCCAGTCATCCTGCCCACATAGTCCGGTCATCCTGCCCACATAGTCCGGTAAGTCCGGTCTCCCTGCCCACATAGTCCAGTCATCCTGCCCACATAGTCCGGACATCCCACCTACATAGTTCGGTCTCCCTGCCCACATAGTCCGGTTATTCCGCCCACACAGTCCGGCCATCCCGCCCACATAGTCCGGTCTCCCTGCCCACATAGTCCGGTCTCCCTGCCCACATAGTCCGGACATCCCGCCAACATATTCCGGTAAGTCCGGTCATCCTGCCCACATAGTCCGGTCTCCCTGCCCACATAGTCCGGTCTCCCTGCCCACATAGTCCGGACATCCCGCCCACATATTCCGGTAAGTCCGGTCATCCTGCCCACATAGTCCGGTAAGTCCGGTCATCCTGCCCACATAGTCCGGTCATCCCGCCCACACAGTCCGGTCATCCCGCCCTAGCAGAAACGTGTCTGCTGCAGGCACTGCTAATTCTGCCCAGCGCCTGGGCGCCCGCTAGCGTCTTTTTTTTAACAGAGCACAACAATCGGTGGATTCTGTGCAAGCCAGACGTTAAACTGTACATTTATTCATTCAAAACTGACCAACACGGACAAATAAAAAGCCCCCGACCCCAAACATAAACACACACACACAGTATATATTAACACAGAGCGAAACGCTAAAACCTGTTAAACAGCGACTATAAGCTAATAAACTCGCGTCTCTCTTAGGAAAATATCAGGGATATGGACCCATCCATCCATCCATGCATGCATCCATGCATTCCAGGGCAGCCAGTAACCAGTAACCGGGGGAATTGAGTATATCCAAACTGTGTGCAAACAGGGAAGACCCAGGCCGGAGCCGCACCCAGTTCCACCCGGCGGTCCTGGTCTACAATACGCTTAGAGTAGGCTCTCATACTGCAGCTTTAATCTAACACCTCCCAGGTTGCTCTGGTTTTACCGTGTAGAACCCATCGCTAGCCGGAAGTGGCGGACAGACGTAAGTGCTAATGTTTAATATAAGAATTAATAAAATACAAAGCTCAAAATATCCATTTCCGGACGCTTACAGGGGCGACGGTAACGAGCTCGGGGCCGACTCGAGCGCCGTCTCTTTTTTTAAATGGCTGGTTTGAACGTATCGGACACGGGAGGCAGATTTCACAATCCGATCCTCCGTCTACCGGCCTGAACAGCTGGATCAGTATTAAATCAGATCTGATTCACTTCACAATTAATCAACCGGCAATACACTAGATGGCCAAAAGTATGTAGACGCCGTTTTTAACTGCTGAGTTTAGGGGCATTTCGTAGCATAAAATCAACAATACGGTAAAATACGCTAGCACACCAGAGCTGGGATTTGTAATACATCGTATCGTATCGAATCTCAGCTCTGTTCAGAGGGTGGGACGAGTCGGATCAGGGTTCCTCGTAACTGGTGCAATTACGAGTCGAGGAATGATGCTGATCAGGGTGCGTCTCTCCGTGCACGCTCAGGTGGCGCGGCGGTAAAAACACACGCTGGAACCAGAGCTGGGATCTGGAATACATCGTATCGAGTCTCAGCTCTGCCTGCCGGATAAGGCCGAGCGGCCACATGTACGACGATCGGCCTGTTGTTCAGATATGGGCGGGACTAAGCCGGATAGGGTCTCTCTCTCATGACTGGTGCGATTACGACCTCTGCTGGCTGCACAGAGATGAGAAGACAGTGCTGTCAGGGTGCGTCTCTCCGTACACAACGCTGATCCGCACTGCACTCGTCAAAGCGTAGGTAATGAGATGCGTACGGCTGCTGCCCACGCGTCGGAGGGGGCGCGGGTTAGCTTCGTTCTCCTCAATCGGAGCGCGGATCGGCATCGGTGGAGAGGAAGCGTGACGCAATCGGGCAATTGGACGCGCTAAAAGGGGGCGTGGGTCGGTCAGCCGTGGAGGGTCGTATCGGGTAATCAGGGGAATCGGATACGACTAAATTAGGGGAGAAAATTGGAGGGAGAAAAAATAATAAGAAAACCAACAATACAAAATTCATTCCGTGCTTCTAAGAGTTTGGGGAAGGGCTCTGTCCTGTCTCGCACAGAGCCCTGACCGATTAAAAGCTTGCAATGGGTCCGACAAGCTCATGGTCAGGTGTCCAGATACTTTTGGCCATATAGTGTATGTGTGGTGTATGTGGCGAGATCAGATTCGGCAGACCGGCGCATTAAATGCGCAACAGCGTCCCGTCTGACTATCTGGAACTTAATGTGAGCGTGGTCAGGGTCACGGTGGGTACAAGGCCATCGAGACGGTCGGCCCATGTGGCAGTGGGCATCACTCGCTCAAACCCTGAAGGATTTTAGAGCAGCCAATCCACCCTGGTTTCTTCCAATTTAGTCGTATCCAATTCCCCGATCATATTTCCCCTCCACTCCTGACTAACACACGCCCCCTCCGACACGTGTGCAGTACCGACCGCTTCTTTTTAGCCACACTGGGTGGGTTCATACGGAGAGCCGTATCGCGCACGGGGAGTCACGGGCCGCAGCGCCACCGATCGGCCAGCAGAGGTCGTAATTGCAGCTCCCAGACCAGCCTGATCCATCGGAAAATGCGCCAAATCTGATTGGATACCGATCCAGCTCATCACATCGAATCAAATCATTTTCGCTTCGTTTCGATTCGCTCGCCGATTTAAACCGATCACAGCGTCTCCAAGCATCGGGCCGAACGTGGGTGCGGTACGTAATCTACACGCGCTATAAATAAAAGGGGACGGTTTGGAGGGGCGACGGATAAGCTAGGACTCCTGCTGTCGCTGCCGGGCGCTCGGCGGATCGTCCGTCGGCGTCCCCCCCGCCGACTCCTGTCCCTCGGGCTCGAACCCCAGCCCTTCGTCCATGTGCTCCAGTTCGCTTTGGTCCAGGAGCTCGAACTCCTCGTCCTCGGGGGGGACGAGCGTGACGTCCTCGGGAGGCTCGGCGGGCGGCTCGGCGGGGCACGGAGGCGTCTCCGCGGGGAGGAACTCGGCCACGTCGGGCGCCTCGGCGGCCTCGGCGGAGCTCAGCAGGGCCGAGAGCGTGTCCCGCACCACGGCCGAGATGGCCGTGCTGACGATCTGCTCGCTCAGGGCCTCCAGGGTGCGGGGCCCGGGCTCCGCCCCGCCGGCGCCCCCCGCGGGCCCGGCCCGGGCGTGTCCGTTGAAGTGCGTGTTGACGAAGTGCAGCGGGGAGGCCAGGTGCTGGATGAGGAGGCTGGCGGGGCTCTGCGCTCCCTCCTGGGAACACAGCGGGAACGGGAAGAGACCCGGCTGGCCGCATGGGAACTCCTCCACCGAGGGGAATTCTGGGAGATCTTTGGAGAAGCTCTCCTCGGGCTCGCTGTGCACGCTCTGCTGGTCCAAATCTGGTACAAATCAGACGTGAAGGATTTATTACATCGTAGTTTTAAGATCTGAATTAGAAAACAGTTTATATGAAACAATCACAATCACTGTTCCCATTCATCCCAAAAGTGCAAAGTTGGATCAGCCATAACATTAAAACCACCTCCTTGTTTCTACACTCACTGTCCATGTTATCAGCTCCACTTACCATATAGAAGCACTTTGTAGTTCTACAATTACTGACTGTAGTCCATCTGTTTCTCTACATTAATGGTCAGGACCACCACAGAGCAGGTATTATTTAGGTGGTGGATGATTCTCAGCACTGCAGTGACACTGACATGGTGCTGGTGTGTTAGTGTGTGTTGTGCTGGTATGAGTGGATTTTTAAACACCGTGTCCACTCACTGTCCACTCTATTAGACACTCCTACCTAGTTGGTCCACCTTGTAGATGTAAAGTCAGAGACGATCGCTCATCTATTGCTGCTGTTTGAGTCGGTCATCTTCTAGACCTTCATCAGTGGTCACAGGACGCTGCCCACGGGGCGCTGCTGGCTGGATGTTTTTGGTTGGTGGACAATTCTCGGTCCAGCAGTGACAGTGAGGTGTTTAAACTCACTGCAGTGCTGAGAATGATCCACCACCTAAATAATACCTGCTCTGTGGTGGTCCTGTGGGGGTCCTGACCATTGAAGAACAGAATGAAAGGGGGGTAACAAAGCATGCAGAGAAACAGATGGACTACAGTCAGTAATTGTAGAACTACAAAGTGCTTCTATGTGGTAAGTGGAGCTGATAACATGGACAGTGAGTGTAGAAGCAAGGAGGTGGTTTTAATGTTATGGCTGATCGGTATACAACGCCCCCTTGTGTCACCTTAAGCTCAAGAGAAATTTGTCCAGATGGAAAATGAGCTACACTGTCCACAGTCAAGTGAGCTTGATGGCCAATACAGTGCTGTTCATAGCCAACCTACAAGAGAAGCTGAAAGGAAGCGAGAAGCTCGACCGTCGTACCTTCAGACACGTCCGTGAGCTGGGGCGTGGTCGCTCTGGACACCGAGAACCCTCCGCTCTCCAGTATGGACGCCTCCTCGTCGGACAGCTCCGAATCTGTGATGGCCATCGCCAACGCGGTCGTCTTTACGTCCACCTGGAAACGGACAGGACAGCGTGATGTGGACATTAATATAAAGTCTGACTAAAACAGCCTGGACGGTTCTGGAACGTTTCGATTCATCACAAAGGTGGTCAGTGGGATTGCCGTCGGGGCCCTACGTGTACACGTGGTACAGCTCTCGGAGAGAATCCACCACTAGCAGGTGAAAAGAAGAAGCCATCCGCTTGGAAAGAAGCTAAATGAAGCTAAATGCTTTGCTATGGTCCTAAAGTTCTGAGAAATGGACTCACGGTGGGGGCGAAGCAGGAGAGCTCCTCCTCGCTCTCGCTCTCCGTTTCGGCCCTGGGCTCGTCTCCTTCCTCCTGCTCCTTCTTCACCTCTGCACAAGCAAACACATTCACACGGCGTGAGGAACCGAAATGACACGGCGGACGTTGCCGAACTGCGATGACGCCCGACGCTCACTTTTCTTGTCGTGTTTGCGGTGCTGCGTCTCTCCTTTCATGCTGTAGTCCAGCTTCATCAGGATGGGTTCCAGCCCGGTGTACATCTTCTGGATCAGCTCGTGGTAAACAACCAGAGGCCAGAGCAGGACGCTCAGCACTGCAAGCACACCCATAAAAAACTGCTTTTATTTTTTAAATTAGAAAAATTATAAGGAACATCAAATCACCTTTAAATCACCTGACCAATCTGGACATGGTTCATGAAGCTAGCAAACACAAACCGGGTTTTTATTTATTTATTTATTTATTTGGGATTTTTACGCCATGTTAACCACGTGTGTCATTTAATGGCAGAAACTGGGTATCATATTTATCTGTCTTTTTTTTTTTTTTAATCGTCTTTATCCTTTGGTCCATTTTATATTTTCATTTTCATGGCTGCAAGGTAGGTTAGTACTAGAGATGTACCGATCGGGGTTTTTGGCACCGATTCCGATCTCCTTTCAGGGACATCGGCCGATAGCCGATTCCGATCGGGGGGGGGGGGGGGGGTTAGCAGTAAATAAAATGAATAAACTTAAAAAGAGCCTCACAGTGAAGATAAACCAGAGCAGCGCGCGCTTTAGAAGAGACGCTTTGTTCACAGTATCGCTATAAGTGATTCATTGATTCACGAGTCGATTCATTTTTCGCGAAGCGTAAGTTTCTCTTCTCGGTTATCTCTCCGTGTTTACTGTTATTAATTAAATGTCGTGGTTTTAAATAAACACCAGCTACTACAGAACATTCTGTGTGACTCTCTTACATTAAAAAGCTTCATTACACTGTTATTACCACAGATCTGTAACCGAGTCAGACTCGTTCCGTCTAAGGAGCTAAAAGTTCAGCAGATGATCCTGACATAACGAATTTGCTAATGAATAAACTTTTGCCTCTGATTGGCTCTGTAACGTTTTCTGTTCTCATCTACATCACAAGTAAGAACCGCTCACGATTTACCAAAGTGAACCAGGAGTTTATATAACGTGCTGATAGAATCGACTCAGATGTGACCGGGTTGAATTATCTTTTTAAAGTAAATATTACAATCAGCAAAATTACATCGTATGTATGATACACAACGTTAATGATGTTATTTTAGGTCATGAAGAGCTTTCACGATGGTTTCTGTACGATGGTTGATGAATGGTGATGTGATGGTTGGTGCTTCGTAGCTCAAAGTCTGGATCGATCCACTGAGCTGTTAACTTAACGTGATCTTTATATATCACACGATCGGATACTTTTAGGAAATATCGGCCGATCGCCGATAGCATATTTTGATTAAAAATCGTCCGATACCGATTCATAGCCGATCGATCGTCCCATCTCTAGTTAGTACTGTTCTTGTGTCGTCTTGTGTAAGGATTTCTTTTATGGTTTCAGGCATGTGCACTTGTTGTCTTTCCTTTGTGTATTTAAAGCATTCTATGAAAATGTGTTTTATAGTTGTAATCGTTTGGCAGGTTTCACATGTTGGTGGGTTTTCTCCTTTCACCAGGTATTGGTGGGTTACTCTGCATCTTGTGTATATGGTTTGGTCTATGCGTCGCCCCTGGTGAGGTATTGTTTGGGTGTATTTCTCGGAGTTTGTTGGTGGTCTGAGCGTTCCATTCAACTTGCCATTTTTCCCTGATGTAGGAATGTATTAGTGGTTTTAAGTCTGTCGATGGGATTTTGATCTTTGCCGTATTTTGGTTTGTTTTTTTCTCTAGCTAACTGATCTGCTTTTTCGTTCCCTTTTATTCCGCTGTGTCCTAAACCGGGTTTTTAAGGAGGGTAGTTTGGGACTTCAATCCTATGAATACTTGCCGCTCATATTAAGCAAATTTGTATATTTTTTAAACACAGTTTAGGCTTGCTGGGCCATTTTCCAATTTCTCACTCTAATTTCTAAGCCGTCTGCTCCAATCCCATGCTAGCCAGGGGCCGCGGCCTGGCACCCGCCCTCTTCCGTAGTGTAGTCGCTGGATGCTTCTTCACATCAGTCAGCAGCTTTGTTATTTTTCATTTTTTAGACTTCACAACACCAATCCTGCCCATTAACAAATAAAGGAATATTTACATCACTAATAAAGTACTGGAAAAAAAACTGGTTTAAAGTCACATGACCAGATTAGCTGATTAGCTGTGGACTTTGTGTGTGATGTACAAATTCCCACAGTTTTCTTGTGTTGCCAAAAATAATTATAATTAAATAAACTTATTTTTTTTTTTTTTTTTTTTTTTTTTTTTTTTTTTTTTTTTTTTTTTTAATTTTTAAATTTAGCGCGTCCAATTTCATCCCATCTATCATCCTCTCATTAGTGCGGATTCCTGCTCCTGATTGGGGCTGAAGAGGCCGTTCCACGCCTCCTCCGAAACGTGCACAGCCAATCGACCGTCTTATCACCCACACTTGACGAGTGTAGCGTGGCAGAGTACTGTGCACGGAGGATCACACACTCCGCCGCACCCCCTCCCGTCTCCATACAGGCGCCACCAACCAGCCAGCAGAGGGCGCAACCGCCCCGTTCCTGAGAGAGCATCCCCTACGGTCTCAAGTCCCGCCCCCCACCCGGACAACAGGCCAATCGTTGTCCATAGCCGCCCAGCCTCGACCGTGAAGGCAGAGCTGGATTCGAAACGACGCTCCTTCGAAATCCAGCCCTGGTTGCAGCGCGTGTCTTTTTACCGCTGCGCCACCTGAGCGGCTAAATAAACTTATTTTAACAGGTGCATAAAAAAGTAACTTGTACATGAACGCCCCCTTGTGGAGGCTTTAGCTAGACCTTGTAAACCACAGTGGGACCAGATGGCCACCATATTTATATATTTGGTTTTGTGTTTTGTTTTGATGCTGGTTTGTGTTGCCTGTGTTAGAAATTCGGCATACAGGAGTCAGGAGATGTGGTCTGGTCTTCAGGGGTAGAGTAGTTTATTAACACATAGCTTGAGAGACTAACAGAATCTAACTAGACATATTTTTGGGGACACTTTATCTACGCTAGAAATTAGGGGAGAATATTAAGAATAAAAAAGGAGATTAAGGGGAAAATGAAATGGGAATAGAGGGGGGGGGGGGGTACTAGAAGAAAGATTTGGGAAGTGAGATGGAAGGGTGTTGGTTTTATAGTGGGTAATACAGGATACAAGATGACAAGGGTCAAACTGGAAGTGACTTTTTAATATACAAAAAGGTGTGAGGAGACAGGATTTAGGGGTATATAGGAGACGGGAAAAGGGAGCAGGTGAGGGGTCGCGGTAAAAGTCATTAACCAAATGAGGGTAGCTTGAAAAAGGTCTGAAAAACCCTTCTCTGTGCCCATATAAACCGGGCTAGTTTGACAGTACCCACTGATGTGAGAATGAGACGACCGACGCCGTAGGGACTCACGTATGATGTAGGAGATCATCATTCCAGGTACGTAGTGGCCGACGATGGCCAGCAGGAGGCATCCTGAGCACGTCATCGCACAAAACTGTGTGAACAAGCAAATATACGTACAAACAGTGTAAAAAAAATCTGAATCGTAATCATTCCAAGCAAAAGAACAGACCGGCATCGTGTGAAATTAAAAACGTCTTGAACAGCATCTTATATAAGAGAGACGCGAAGAGTCGTCTTAAGGCATCATTATTCGGAAAGTCCGAAAACTGCAACCTCACCCTACGTTCTTCCAGCTCCTCCTGGCTGTAGGGATGTAACGATGCACCACAAGACAGCTAAACATCGGTGCACATGTGCCACGATTCGAAACAACATTCACTTTAAACAGCAGAGGGCGCTGGCGCTATTCACCTCGCCTGGTTGGCGTCACTACAGGGTTGCCAGGTTCAGGTCTCGAATTTACTCCATTACCGACATCCACATAGGGACAATTCAGAGCATCCATTCGAGAAGATCCATTCTGCATCTTTTTGGGAGGTTGAGGGAACCAGAGTACCCTAAGGAAACCGGGTCCCCAGAACCTGCTGGTGTGCGGCACCCAAGTCGAGAGGAGTGACGTCTGTTCTTCACGTTTTACTTTGTACGTTCTGCATCTTTTTTGAATCGATATTCACTTCAAACAGCAGAGGGCGCTGGCGCTATTCACCTCGCCTGGTTGGCGTCACTACAGGGTTGCCAGGTTCGGAATTTTCCAGCCAGATTTATTTATGTGAGGATACTTTCTTTATTTGTCTTATTCATTTATTATTCATTTATTTATATAATGTTGGAATTAGTTGCATTATTTGGCATAGTTTGTACCTACCTCAGAAATAAAAGGACATTTATTATTTAGATAAATAAAAGATGAGCACAAATGCAGTATTTTATTTATATTATTTTTTATAAAGAGAACTAATAAAAGGAAACAAAATCGGGGGAAAATCGTATCGTGAACCCAGTATCGTGAATCGTATCACATCGTGCGTAGAGTGTATCGTTACATCTTTACCTTGCTGTCTACGCCAATTAGTCATTGAATGATTGCGTTCAGATTTACAGTGTGTTGAAATGGGCGTCGTTTTGACTGTCCGGGCGTGGTCCTGATTTCGAAAGGTAAAACTACCTGAAATGAGGGCGTCTGCCAAATGAACCGCATTTTAAAGCGCTCAAAACCCAAAGCGCGGTTTGTTACCTTGCCGGGATTCTGCCGTTTGTACTGGAGCATCTCCTGGATCCAGAGGCTGCAGGTTAGGTAGCTCTCGGCGACGTGGTGGCTCAGTTCGGTGACGGACGGCAGCCTGGGTCGATCGCTCGTACCCTCTCTGTGCCAACGAACACATTTCGACACATCGGTCAGGGAGCTGATTCTGCTGCCTCAGCAAATTATTACATCATAATGTTACAACACTGTTCAGCAGTGGTGCTCGACCCCGCTTCCAGTGGACCGCGGTGTTCGGAAAGTGTTGGGACAACCGAGGGCAGAGTCCATGTTCTGTTAACGAATTAAAGGTGGCACATTTACCTCATGATTACTCGGCACTGATTCTGAATGACTAAAGCAGTGCCCAAATAAACAGGGTTAGTTCACGGTACCCATTAAAATGAACATTTCCTTTCTTTACACCAGCCAGCAGTGGATACTCGCAGAGAGCCGCACCACCTTAAACCCTGTGTTCCAACGAGGAAAAACCCCGTGGTGGTGAGCTGGCATATTAGACCACTGTGCCACCTAAGAACATGGGTGCAACTATCCACAGCCAAGCAAGCTTTACTTGACCGTGGAAATAAAAGCTGGTGCACAAAAAATCCCTGGAATTAAATGTCTAGCTCATGGTCAGGCGTCCACAGACCAATTTTCACTACCGGTTCTGTCACTTTAAACAATGGTAAGCAATGTGTGCTCATCGTATTTTTGTGTCATACCTTTCTGTCCCGGGCTCCTCTGGCTGGAGCGCTGTAGGGAAAAAAGCACGAATGTAAAACCTCTTCTATTTATTATTTAATCAAACCAATGTGCACTGAGAACGAAGAAGTGGATTTACCAGCAGGCTGAGGCATCTTGTCCTTCCATCTGTCCAACAGGACGATGCCAAGGAGACAAACGCTCATCAGGAAGAGCGGACGCAAAGAGGTGGACGACAACAGCCTAGGACGGACGGACAGATCTCAGATACAGAAGTATTGTTTTCGTTCGACTGGCTTCCAAAAACTGACATGCAAAACACTCAACACTGGTTCCATTTAGTGAAACAAAAACAACAAACGGTCAAAAGACCATCTGAATAACACAATGCAACTCTAAATCCCACAATGCAACTCTAAAACACAGTGTTGGGCCACCACGATGTGCAGCCAGAAAAGCTCTAACGTGTATCAGTCTCTGGAACTGTATTGGAGCGACGGAACACCAATCCAGAGCGCACGCCACTGGATCAATTCATTGTAGGGATCGAGCATTATAACCAGTACCGTCCTCGTACTGTAGATTAACTCACTTTGAATGCTCCCAAAGTATCAGCTGATCTCCTCACTGATTAAGTCAAGCATTATACTGTATTATAGTACAGAGCGGTACAGTAAGTACCGTTCTCTTGGTGTATTTTCAGCATTTAGCAGACGGGTTCATCCAAAGCGACTTACAGTACTGTGATAGTATACAGTAACCACTAGGCTACAACTGCCACAGTCATTCAAGCGTCACAGCCTGTACTGTTCTCTTGGTGTACGTCAATCATTTACTTCAATTAATGTTAAGCCATGTCGGGACTGAAGCTCCTGCCATCCATGATCTTAGATCTGTTCCTGTTGGCATTGTGACCCAAAATTAGGGTCAGTTTGGAATAATTACACAAGCTTCTGGTGCACTCTGTGGCATCTAACATAAACATACCATAAACATACCTGGCATTTGAACAGTGAGGAGCTGTGTTAATTTTAATTGTTTAGTCTATTTGTATTTGTTTTATTTTGTCTCTTACTCTGTATTTTTATTTGGTTCTTACTTTTTTAATATATTGTTGTGTTATGTATGCTTATTCGATGTACAGCACTTTGGTCAACGTAAGTTGTTTTAAGAGTGCTTTATAAATAAAATTTACTTACTTACTTACTTACTATCTACACTCTCAATTATTGTGTAAAGTACTTCAATCTGTCACCAGTATAACAGGTGGGAGCGGAGAGCTGGACTCCAGTGTGGTCAGTTAGCCACGTTAGCTCGTTAGCAGCTCGGCTAACCGTTGTGGATTAGCTAACGATCTTTTTAACGGCTTTTCAGTTTGAATGCGAGTTGACGGTTAAAACCGTTAAACCGTCACTGATGAGCAGATGAGTGAGTGAGTGAGTGAGTGAGTGAATGTGTTTACCAGAAGGCGGTATTAAGGGCGAATGCGGCCGCGGCGCTGTGTACAGGCCTGTCCCACACCAGCAGCCTCTGCAGGCCGAGAAGCAGGCGCTCATGCGGCTGCAGTACGCTGTGCAGCGAGCACCGGAGCCGCTGCAGCTCGGGGCTGACGCTCCGCTCCACGGCGCCCGCTCCCGCCACCGCGAACAGCGCCTCCACACCCTCAGCACACGCCGTGTCAGGGACCGGGGCGCGGCCGGTCTCCTCCCCGCTCCACATCCTGATCTGTGCTGGCTTATGATCCCGCTCCGAGCTCTGTTTCTGTCTCCTGCCTCTCCCAGTGATCACAATCACAACGAGCTGCTCCAGGGTGTAACAAAACACAGCGCGTCCTAAATCTACCCTCGCTCACTACACTAGTTTACTGTATTTGCTGCGTACTGCTCACTACCTAGTGCACTTTATATAATACAGACAGGTTATTAGGAGGGGCCCGTGTGACAGATCACGTGTGTCTTGTTTACTGCACTAAAGCGAAGCGGAATGTACCTCAGTGAGTGGCGCCTGCCTGAACACACTGGGGTCGAATCTCTTTTTCTCATGTATGGCTACTTATTTCAACGGGCTGATCAGTACTGACCAGGGTCGCGGATCTCTATTTAGTATAGCTGTGGTTGTTGATGATCAAAATAAAAGTACATGAGGAATATCTGAGCTAAACTTACGTCCATAAATATAAACAATAGAGGCAATCCAGAATAATAGATAGATAGATAGATAGATAGATAGATAGATAGATAGATAGATAGATAGATAGACAGACAGACAGTTAGATAGACAGATAGATAGATAGATAAATAAATAGATAGATAGATAGATAGATAGACAGACAGTTAGATAGACAGATAGATAGATAGATAAATAAATAGATAGATAGATAGATAGACAGACAGACAGACAGTTAGATAGACAGATTGATAGATAAATAGATAGATAGATGATAGATAGATAGATAGATAGATAGACAGACAGATTGATAGATAGATAAATAGATAGATGATAGATAGATAGATAGATAGATAGATAGATAGATAGATAGATAGATAGATAGATAGATAGACAGACAGACAGACAGTTAGATAGACAGATAGATAGATAGATAGATAGATAGATAGATAAATAAATAGATAGATAGATAGATAGACAGACAGACAGACAGTTAGATAGACAGATTGATAGATAGATAAATAGATAGATAGATGATAGATAGATAGATAGATAGATAGATAGATAGACAGACAGATTGATAGATAGATAAATAGATAGATGATAGATAGATAGATAGACAGACAGACAGACAGACAGTTAGATAGACAGATAGATAGATAGATAGATAGATAGATAGATAGATAGATAGATAGATAGATAGACAGATAGATAGATAGACAGACAGACAGATAGATAGATAGATAGATAGATAGATAGATAGATAGATAGACAGACAGTTAGATAGACAGATAGATAGATAGATAGACAGACAGACAGACAGACAGACAGATAGATAGATAGATAGATAGATAGATAGATAGATAGATAGATAGACAGACAGACAGTTAGATAGACAGATAGATAGATAGATAGATAGACAGACAGACAGACAGACAGACAGACAGACAGACAGACAGTTAGATAGACAGATAGATAGATAGATAGATAGATAGATAGATAGATAGATAGATAGATAGATAGATAGACAGACAGACAGACAGTTAGATAGACAGATAGATAGATAGATAGACAGACAGACAGACAGACAGTTAGATAGACAGATAGATAGATAGATAGATAGATAGATAGATAGATAGATAGACAGACAGACAGATAGATAGATATATAGATGGATGGATGGATGGATTTGAGACAGCAGCCTGTCACTAAACATGCTCCTCTGTTTAATAATCACTGTATGCAGTGGTTATTATAATACTTATAATACTCTAATAACAATTAAATAGAAGTAAATAAAGTAGAGGCAATGGTAGCTCAGTGATTAGAGCTCTTGGTTATCATTAGAAACGTTGTGGGTTTGAATCCCAGTTCTGCCAAACAGCCACTGTTGGACCCTTGAGCAAAGTCCTTAACCCTCTCAGCTCAGCTCAAAGGACCGCCAAATAAAGGCCGGGATTTCATTGTTCTGTACAGCTTTAATTCTAAGGCACTGGACTAATAATCAAAAGGTTGTGGGTTTAAATCTTACCACCGCCAGCTTGTCACTGTTGGACCCTTGAGCAGGCTGCTTAACCCTTACTGGCCTGGACTGTATTAAGTCACAAGTGTTGTAGCTTTGGATAACATGCTGTATATGTGAATAATTAATTACAAATAAATAAACTAATACCATTATAATAAACAACAATAAATGTATTTATGTGGATAATAACAATGATATTATCATTATTAATATGATGCCTCAACCAGCCAGCAGAGGTCACAGTTGCAGCATCAGTGAGGAGCCCCGTCGTCCTTCCTCCCTCAGGCACGGCTAGTTGTGTCTGTTGGATGGCCGACCATCAGCAGTGGTGGGTTAGCATAATAGGCCACTGCGCCACTTAAGTGCCCCATGTTGAAAGTAGCAGCCTGGACAGTATTTGTACCTGCTAGCAGGTGCTAACGTATCGTGTACTCGGTCAGACAGGTTTAGCGCTGTTCTGTGACTACAGAGCCAAATAACAGCACAGTACCACGTGACTAATGGGTATTGCTCTCATTCTGCAACTCAGAATGCCATACAGACACCACATTCAACTCACAATAGTGAGGAATGTATTCAGTTTATTTACTTTAGGTATGTTAGATTATAAAATCATTTTAGGGTCGTTCGGGTGGAGCAGTGGTCTCTAATACGCTTTCGAGTTTAATCTAAGAGGCATTTAAACCTTTTGTACATGTCATTACCAAGGGTACCAGTTATGGAGGAGAGGACACACACACACACACACACACACACACACACACACACACACACACACACACACACATTCATTATTAACTCCAAACTCTTAATCTTTTATTTATAAAAGATGATAAAAGATTATACCCTTTAATCTTTTACATACTGACATTTCAATCTTACTTAAAAGTATGTGGACATCGGTATGCGGTTCATTCACCTGAAATCAAAATAAATATAATATAAGTATAAATAATAACGGCATTTCACATTTCAGACCAGGGCGCTCGGGTGGCGCAGCGATAAATGTTGGGATCTATCAGGCGGTTGGGCATCTACAAACAGACACGATTGGACAATAACAACAACAAAAAATGATCTGCCACATGTTTGCAATCTTTTAGTCCATGGTGATGTACAGCTTGCTCGACTGTGGACAGCTCCAGCAGCTTCTAATGCTGGATATTCTTGACAAAGAATCCAATTCTTCTTTATTTCGTGAGTGTGATCATCGTGACTCATCGTGCTGAAATATCTGTGAGGAGAGAAAACGATAATGCATTCGTACAGGCCAAAAGTATGTGGACACCTGATCGTGAGATGGTCGGACATCTCATTAAAAACCATCGGCGTTAATCTGAAGGATTAATGTTACAGACATAATATATGACCAAAAGTATGTGGACACCCCTTCTGATCATTAAGTTCAGGTGCTTCAGCCACGCCCATTGCTAGCAGGTTTGGCAGTGACACTCAGTTCCATTAATCAGACTCAGGATGAACTGGAACGCCGACTGCGAGTGAGGCTTTCGAATCCAACATCAGTGCCTGACCATTAGTGGTCACAAACCCCCACAGACACAGTCCAAACTCTCATGAAAAGCCTTTTCCAGAAGTTTGGAGGCTGTTATAAATGCACCTTCGTTTGGAAGTGAGAATGAAATCAAACGGTAAGCCAACCTGTGATGTGATGATGAATGGAAGGAGGAAGCGAGTGAACAGAGGGTCAGGGGCGACCCCCCATGTTTCGGCTAGGGAGGCAGAGCGTCGATGCCAGCGGGAGATAAAATCAAGGCCTGCAGAAGGTCCGACAGAGAGATGATGCCCTGAACCCTGTCGTCTCGGCCCACCAGAACCAGCCTGTGGACCTACAGAGGAGAAGAACGATAAATCATCAAAATCCCCTGAACGAGAAGGTTGGGAGAGCAAAACGAATACTTGATTTGATCATTTTTTGACCCTTTGAGCCTGGAGGACCAGAGAAAGTTGTTTACACGTTCACCTCAGCACTAACGATCCTGTCGACCGCCGTCTCCAGTGTTTCGTCAGGATAACACTTAATGACACCCTCAACGTAACACCTCCGTCTCCTCACCGCCTCACGCATGCTCATGCTCAGGTTGTTGTAGGTTTTCTGTGCCGCTAGATTCTGGAAGGAGAAGACACATCGAGGAGCAACAGCGTGAAAATCATTAGAACTTTATTACCACACCCGCAGGTTCTTAACCCTGGGGTCTGGACCCTCTTAAGATGCATCTGGGTTCCAGGCATTTATTATACATTTATTATCTACCCATATACAGGGGTTGGACAAAATAACTGAAACACCTGTCATTTTAGTGTGGGAGGTTTCATGGCTAAATTACACCAGTCTGGTGGCCAATCTTCATTAATTGCACATTGCACCAGTAAGAGCAGAGTGTGAAGGTTCAATTAGCAGGGTAAGAGCACAGTTTTGCTCAAAATATTGCAATGCACACAACATTATGGGTGACATACCAGAGTTCAAAAGAGGACAAATTGTTGGTGCACGTCTTGCTGGCGCATCTGTGACCAAGACAGCAAGTCTTTGTGATGTATCAAGAGCCACGGTATCCAGGGTAATGTCAGCATACCACCAAGAAGGACAAACCACATCCAACAGGATTAACTGTGGACGCAAGAGGAAGCTGTCTGAAAGGGATGTTCGGGTGCTAACCCGGATTGTATCCAAAAAACATAAAACCACGGCTGCCCAAATCACGGCAGAATTAAATGTGCACCTCAACTCTCCTGTTTCCACCAGAACTGTCCGTCGGGAGCTCCACAGGGTCAATATACACGGCCGGGCTGCTATAGCCAAACCTTTGGTCACTCGTGCCAATGCCAAACGTCGGTTTCAATGGTGCAAGGAGCGCAAATCTTGGGCTGTGGACAATGTGAAACATGTATTGTTCTCTGATGAGTCCACCTTTACTGTTTTCCCCACATCCGGGAGAGTTACGGTGTGGAGAAGCCCCAAAGAAGCGTACCACCCAGACTGTTGCATGCCCAGAGTGAAGCATGGGGGTGGATCAGTGATGGTTTGGGCTGCCATATCATGGCATTCCCTTGGCCCAATACTTGTGCTAGATGGGCGCGTCACTGCCAAGGACTACCGAACCATTCTGGAGGACCATGTGCATCCAATGGCGGTGCCGTGTATCAGGATGACAATGCACCGATACACACAGCAAGACTGGTGAAAGATTGGTTTGATGAACATGAAAGTGAAGTTGAACATCTCCCATGGCCTGCACAGTCACCAGATCTAAATATTATTGAGCCACTTTGGGGTGTTTTGGAGAAGCAAGTCAGGAAACGTTTTCCTCCACCAGCATCACGTAGTGACCTGGCCACTATCCTGCAAGAAGAATGGCTTAAAATCCCTCTGACCACTGTGCAGGACTTGTATATGTCATTTCCAAGACGAATTGACGCTGTATTGGCCGCAAAAGGAGGCCCTACACCATACTAATAAATTATTGTGGTCTAAAACCAGGTGTTTCAGTTATTTTGTCCAACCCCTGTATATACCCACAAGGTTCAGATTTACACATATGCAAGCAATTGAGGGTTAAGGGCCTTGCTCAGGGGCCCAATAGTGGCAACCCTGAGGTAGTGGGGAGTCCATATGCATACACTTGGCTTAGTGTGTATCCCCCAGACAGTGGGAGTCACTGATACAACTTTCCCTACCTCGGGCACGGCCAAATCTGCCTGTTCAACAGTCGACCAGGTCGATGGCACCAGGTTGATCATAATAATATTATCAATAATTATAATACCCTTATTGTTATATATATATATACAGTGGAAAATATTTTGTGATGAATTTGATTTTAAATGGTTATAATTACCATTACAATTATTATTATTACTAATATTATAAGTAGTAGTACTACTGCCAGTTGTAGCTTAGTGGTTAAGATACTGGACTATAGGGGTGGTTTTATAAAATCGATTTTTTGATTCGAATCGATCTTTATTTGAATGATCCGATATCGATTCATATAAACGCGAGATGGATCTTTTAAATGAGCCGCTTTTTAAGGTGTACACGGAAATCTGTTACCTTCTTTAATCTCGCGTGACCAGCCGCTGTTTTTTCGTGCAACGAGATCTGACCTGCGCATCAGTTCAGCATGGCAGAAGCTCCAGTAATGAATATCTGGTTCACACTACATGATTTCTGCCCTGATTTTCGGCGACTGGTCTGCGCTAGATTTGCCGGCTCGGGAGCGACTCGGCTCTTAATCAATGTGAAACAGCGAGGGGAAACACACGGGAGAGGTTGTAAACAGGTGGAGCAGGGGCGTAATATAGTTATCGTTCTCTACAAAACAAATTATTTATTAACCTCCAACTTCAGAACAATCCCTGTTGGTCGTGTTGCCAAATCCACTCAGATTCCTTTCTTTTTTTCTCTTTGATATGACGCTGCTCATCAGAGCACAAACTCTGATCGCTCGCTACTTGTTGGAATGTATTTTAGGACGTGGTTTCATTAAACCCCTCGTCACTTCTCGTGTGTGTTTTTGTGACAAAACGTAGTTTGGGAGAGCAGACAGACTCATCTGAGATTCCTCCTGGTGATAGATGGTGTAGATGTGAAACCCCCCCCCCCCCATCAGTCGTGCAGTGTAAACTGTACAGCGACCCGGCAAATGAGAAAGTCGTGTAGTGTGAACTTGGCATAAGCTGTGCAACAGCCAGGTGTATGTTTACATTACACATACACTGTTGTAGCGTGTCAGACATATAAAATAATAATAAAATAAAAAAATTTGTTACTGTTTTTTGTTGTGGATTACTTATTTATGTAAAAACAAATATTTTTAATAATGAGTGTTCTTTGTACAATTATCACATTCGTTCTCTGTACATCTGTACATATTTCAACAAAACCTGTTAATGTAACTCAAATATGCCTAAATGTGTTGAATCGAAATTGAATCGAAGATCGAAGATCGACTCGAATCGGGACCTTGTGAATCGGAATCGAATCGATCCAGGAAATTAGTGGCGATACCCAGCCCTACTGGACTAGTAATCAAAAGGTCACTGGTTCAAGCCCCACCACTGCCAGGTTGCTACTGTTGGGCCCTTGAGCAAGGCCCTTAACCATCAAATGCTTAGACAGAATACTGCCACAGTACTGTAAGTCACTTTGGATAAAAGTTTCTGCTAAATGTAAATGTTCTATTAATATTATTATTATATTATACTGTTATTGTTAGTATCATATTTTTATTATTATTATTTTATATTAATATTGTTGTCAATATTATTATTTAATTTGGAGCTTTGTGATATTTTTGTAAAGTTTTTTTAAATTGGTTGATTTGTCCTAAGATACAGAAATACCAAAAGTAATCAAATAATATTAAAAATAATAAAGCTGATTCATCAACAGCACAAAAAGTTTACTTCGGTTTACTTACGATCACGTCAAATCTTGAGTAAAGAGCCACGACCTTCCCTGGAAAAGAAAAGAAAAATGGTATGAATAACCTGATCAGGGAAGAAATCAAATAGCAACATTTTAACCCTATAAACTCTTGGGTCGAGTTTATTTATTAGCATCAGTGATTAGGGTGATTATAAAGGAGCACTTGGATGGTGCAGCGGTCTCATACGCTAGCCCACCAGCAGGTAAACACCTCAAATCACAGTGGTGGGACCGGTATGGTCGGGCACTCTCGACAGGGCGTGTTCGAGGCAAGGAAGCTCGGACGGGGAGTCACGACCACGCTGCTGCAACAACGACTGAATATGGAGGAATGCATGGGGCATAGTGTGTTCCTCCAGAGTGTGAAGCGAGCAGCAGGGGGCGCCAGTGTGCAAAAATAAAATAATAATAATTTTATACAGAGATTAAATCAAAATAACTAACTCTAATTTTTAAAGAAAATTGCATTTCACATCCTGTCCCAACTTCTGTGGAACAGAGGTTTGTAGTATAATAATAATTTGCTCTTTCCTCCGCATGTTTCCGATTCCCTCCTACAACTCACACAGTGACCAAGGAGGGATCTGTGACGGGTCAGATGTTTTTCTACACCACCAGACACCAGGAGTCGCTGTTGCAACAGCAAGGACTAGAAACTCTATACAAAACGACCAACTGTAGCACCGCTGGTGTCATATATGTCTTCGAAAAGCTTTAGCACTTTTATATGTTGGTTGGAAACAGAGAGAGACGCTTATAGTCCGGATTTAGCTCCATCTGATTTCCACCTTTTTTGACCCTCAAAGGAGCTTTAAGGGGAAGAAGATTTTCATGTGATGATATCTGGATTGTACTTCTTTTACCATCTTCGTCGACCACAGGCAGCGCGGACACTCGTCTCTCCACGAAAATGGACAGGGCGTCGTAGACGCTCGCCGCCTGCTGTACGGTGGCGATGTCCCGGAACGTCCCGACTCCCACCTCTTCAATCGTCTTCTGCAGACACCGTGGCTTTGGGATCGTGGTTTTCTGTAGATGAGAGTCAGAAGGTGTTGGGGGTAAGAAACAACACAGGAAACAGCCAGAAGTATGTGGACTGTGTTTAAGGTGAGGCGGGGGCAGAAAATGGGTCACATGGTCTGGAGGAGATTCATGTTCAAGCACGAACCTTCCAAAACAGCAGATAGGTAGGTGCCAAAAGTAAGTGGACACCCCTTCTGATTGCTGAGTTCAAGTGTTTTCATCATACCTATTGCTACCAGGACCAGGTCCGATTTTGTAGCAACAGTTTGGGGAAGGTCCTTACCAGTTTGGAGCAAGCTGGTTTGGTGTGAAGGAACTTTAATTGCAAACCAGTTGAAACCCACTGGGATGGACTGGAATGTAAATTGCAATTGTCCTGACTGAACCAGTATGGCCAGTATAGGCACAAAGGTGGCATAGGCACTGCATAATCATGTCCATCGCTGTTCAACAGGATGTCCAGCAAGTTCTTGATCAAACGTCTACAGACTTTCGGCTGTACCGTGCAGCCCCAGAAGCGCAACTGGAGACCAGGAAACCAGTGTGGCACCATCTCTGTCATGACAGAACCAGTATAAAAATAACAACAATGCTGATTTATGAAAAGCATCTTACTAACAAATAGATAGAGGAACTTGAGGATTCTCTTGTGGGTCAAAATGTGCAGGACGTTGCCAGATTGAGGGTCGATGACGGGCAGCCGGTGGATTTTGTGCCTCAGTAGGGAGTAGACGGCATCGAAAAGGCTGCGATTACAAGAATAAAAAGATTAGGGGGTTTATTTTTGTTTACTGCGCCCTTGTTAGTGTCGGAGGCTTGGTGTGAAGCATCGTATGTTCTTACCTTGCGTCCGGTGTGATGCTGATGAGGCTCTGGTGATGGTTCTGCAGGAAAACGTCTAAACAGCCAGTGAGACGAAAAACAAACATACTAAATAAAACAAACGTTAAACCCTACATGGAACAGTGGTCTCCTGTCAAGGTTGGCAAAAAAGTCTGGTGTATCCTGAACACCGTGCTGGAACACAGGAGACACTATACACAGTCGAGCCAGCTTTACTTTTATCAGTATGGGCTGATACCACCATGAGTCCATGCCAATATAAAGCCTGCTTTACAACAGACGGTGTAACCTGCATTCAACCAGCTTCAAATCATCTACAGGAGTCTTGTGGTATCTGGTACCAGGATGAGACCAGAACTGAGACCTGGATGAGACCAGAACTGGGACCTGGATAAGACCAGAATTGGGACCAGCATTAGACCAGAACTGAGACCTGGATGAGACCAGAACTGGGACCAGGATGAGACCGGAACTGAGACCTGGATGAGACCGGAACTGGGACCAATATGAGACCAGAACTGGGACCAGGATGAGACCGGAACTGGGACCAGGATTAGACCAGGACTGGGACCTGGATTAGACCAGAACAGGGACCAGGATTAGACCAGAACTGGGACCTGGATTAGACAAGAACTGGGACCTGGATGAGACGAAAACCGGGACCAGGATGAGACCAGAACCGGGACCTGGATGAGACCAGAATTGGGACCAGGATTAGACCAGAACTGAGACCAGTATGAGACCAGAACTAGGACCTGGATGAGACCAAATCTGGGACCTGGATGAGACCAGAACATGGACCAATATGAGACCAGAACTGGGACCTGGATGAGACCAGAACTGGGACCAGGATTAGACCAGAACTGAGACCTGGATGAGACCAGAACTGGGACCTGGATGAGACCAAATCTGGGACCTGGATGAGACCAGAACTGGGACCAGGATTAGACCAGAACTGAGACCTGGATGAGACCAGAACTGGGACCAGGATTAGACCAGAACTGAGACCTGGATGAGACCAGAACTGGGACCAGGATGAGACCAGAACTGGGACCTGAATGAGACCAGAACTGAGACCAGGATTAGACCAGAACTGGGACCAGGATGAGACCGGAACTGAGACCTGGATGAGACCGGAACTGGGACCAATATGAGACCAGAACTGGGACCAGGATGAGACCGGAACTGGGACCAGGATTAGACCAGGACTGGGACCTGGATTAGACCAGAACTGGGACCAGGATTAGACCAGAACTGGGACCTGGATGAGACGAGAACCGGGACCAGGATGAGACCAGAACCGGGACCTGGATGAGACCAGAATTGGGACCAGGATTAGATCAGAACTGAGACCAGTATGAGACCAGAACTGGGACCTGGATGAGACCAGAACTGGGACCTGAATGAGACCAGAACTGAGACCAGGATTAGACCAGAACTGGGACCAGGATGAGACCGGAACTGAGACCTGGATGAGACCGGAACTGGGACCAATATGAGACCAGAACTGGGACCAGGATGAGACCGGAACTGGGACCAGGATTAGACCAGGACTGGGACCTGGATTAGACCAGAACTGGGACCAGGATTAGACCAGAACTGGGACCTGGATGAGACGAGAACCGGGACCAGGATGAGACCAGAACCGGGACCTGGATGAGACCAGAATTGGGACCAGGATTAGATCAGAACTGAGACCAGTATGAGACCAGAACTGGGACCTGGATGAGACCAGAACATGGACCAATATGAGACCAGAACTGGGACCTGGATGAGACCAGAACTGGGACCAGGATTAGACCAGAACTGGGACCAGGATTAGACCAGAACTGGGACCAGGATGAGACCAGAACTGGGACCAGGATTAGACCGGAACTGGGACCAGGATGAGACCAGAACTGAGACCTGGATTAGACCAGAACTGGGACCTGGATTAGACCAGAATTGGGACCAGGATTATACCAGAACTGGGAGCAGGATGAGACCAGAACTGGGACCAGGTTGAGACCAGAACTTGGACCTGGATTAGACCAGAATTGGGACCAGGATTAGACCAGAACTTCTGTACGTTTGCAGTCGATGCTCTTCTGTTGCTGCAATGTCCAGTTTTGATGACCTCATGCTCATTCTAGGTGCTTTGGACAGTGGACAGGAGTTGCATGGGCACTCTGACTGGCACAGAAAAATGTGTGTTGGAACACATTCATCTCATCACCAGGATTAAAACCATCTGCAGTTTGATCTACTGTAGATCTTCTGTTGGTCTGGACCAGACACCAAGTCCTTCAAGTCCTCTAGCATCAATGAGTCTTGGTCGCCCAACACCGCCTGAGACACCCTTGCTGGTCCTTATCAAAGTTCCCCAGGTCTTTCAGCTGATCAGATCTGCTGCATTCCACACAGATCAACATCTAACAGATCCCTCACCCTCACATGCACGTTTCTGGTGGGTGGTCCTAATGTTTTGGCTCATCAGTCAAACATCATCTACGTGACTCCGTTTATTTACCTCTCCATGTCTGGATCTTGTGCTCCTCCAGCTCGTAGATCTGAACCTTCAATCAGAGGAAAATCACACAGTCAGTCTGATCACAGCACAGTGGTCACATCAGCAAATCTCATGAAGCTAAGTGGACAGCGTCAGCAGCTCCACTATGAGCAAAATTATGTAGACACCCTAATTATTAAGATCAGGTGTTTGGACAAATAACAATGTGGGGGAGCCTTGTTTTCAAAATTGAGGTCTGTAGAAACATGGAATGGAGGCTGTTATAGCTGCAAGGGTGGAACGGTATATCCATGTTAATGCCCATGGACTTCCAACAGGATCATATTTATATTTATACAACAGTTAGTTCCGACCTTACAATCTGATTGGTTGAGAAGCGTTCTAACCTTTTCACACCACAACTGTATTACTCCGCTGACGCGATGCCAGTAACGACAAGTTTCATGCACTTGAGGTTGTGTGTTATCACGAATAACATCACGGCTGTAATGATGTTATTGATGTTATTCGCGATAACACACTCCCTCTCGTGTTCTATTGCTTTATTATATTTATTAGATTTTTTCCCCCCTTTAGCGCATCCAATTGTTCAATTAGCATCGTGCTTCCTCTCTGTAGAGAGATCGGAGCTAACCCATATCCCCTCCGAAACATGGGCAGCAGCCGGATGCATTTTTGCCACCCGCACATTGATGAGTTTGGCGCCACCTAGCGTCGCATGCGGAGAGACACACCCTAAGGGCGCTCTTCCTCATCCCTTGTGCAGGCGCCTCTAATCAGCCGGCAGAGGTCGTAATCCCATTCTGACAGAGAGAGACCCACATCCGGTTCTTTGTCCCGCCCCCCAACTGAGCTCATACAGCCGCCCAGCTTCGAATGGGTGAAGCAGAGCTGGATTCGATACGAGGTACTCAGAATCCAGCTCTGGTTGCAGCGTGTCTTTTTACCGCTGCGCCACCTGAGCGGCATATTTATTAGATTTTAACGTCATGTTTTACACTTTGGTTACATTAATGACAGGAACGGTAGTTACTCATTACACAAGATTCATCACGTTTAATATCATACACAGTCATGGACAATTTAGTATCTCCAATTCACCTCACTTACACGTCGTCTTTGGACTGTTGGATGAAACCCACGCAGACACGGGGAGAACATGCAAACTCCACAACGAAAAGAACTCGGACCGCCCCACCTGGGGATCGATCTCAGGACCTTCTTGCTCTAAGATAACGCTTTATTGGTCCTGAAGTGCCACCCTCCAACAGGTTTATGGTCAGGTGTCCACATACTTTTGGTCATACAGAACACATCTAAAAAAAAAAAAAAAAAGGAAACCCACTGTCCAGACCTACCATGGGGGATTTATAGTAGCGATGGAGAATGTTGATGAAGTCGGTGATGGTCAGCATACCTGCACAGGAATAAAATTTAAAAAAACAAGCGGGTTTATTTTTGTATTTTATTTGTTTTATTTCTCGTTGATAACTTTGATGATGCGCTACAAACCATGTGATCAAGATCAAAGGACCTAGGTTAGAATTTTAGCTGTGCTATCGACCAGTTTTTGCCTGGACGCTTCAGCTGCTGCATTTCATGCTGATCTCCTGCAGCAGTAGATAGATAGATAGATAGATAGATAGATAGATACTTTATTGATCCCGAAGAAAATTAACAGTATAGCCCATCAGCACCACAGCGCTGCGACAGACAAAATCGGAACTGTGAGGGGACGATGTCAGGCATTCGTGCCATACGATTGGTCCGTTGGATCTATCTGAGCCATTCAGTGGGATTCGGCACTGAACCGCGGTTTGCGTCTAATTTTTTCAAATGAAGAAAATCTTCATTCAAAGTTGTCGCTCAGTCTCAAGCTGGTTGTGTTTACCGCTAAGAAATGATGTTCGATGTTAGAAATTATGTTGCATGATGTTCTGGATTTTTTAATCTTACCCACAAACCTCTTCACCTTGCTGTCCCATAAAGGCGCCGCTCGTAAACCATTGGCCACCAGTGCGAAGAAGGCTTTCTTCACCTGGAAATACACACGGATATCATCTCGATTTTAGAAAAAAGCAGCGAGACCGTTTAAATAGGTTGTCCAACAATCTCATGGTCAGGTGTCCACATACACTGATCAGCCATAACATTAAAACCACCTTAATGTTTCTACACTCACTGTCCATTTTATCAGCTCCACTTACCATATAGAAGCACTTTGTAGTTCTACAATTACTGACTGTAGTCCATCTGTTTCTCTACATGCTTTTTTTTCGCCTCATTTCACCCTGATCTTTAATGGTCAGGACCACCACAGAGCAGGTATTATTTAGGTGGTGGATGATTCTCAGCACTGCAGTGACACTGACATGGTGGTGGTGTGTTAGTGTGTGTTGTGCTGGAATGAGTGGATCAGACACAGCAGCGCTGCTGGAGTTTTTAAATACCGTGTCCACTCTATTAGACACTCCTACCTAGTTGGTCCACCTTGTAGTTGGTCATCTATTGCTGCTGTTTGAGTTGGTCATCAGTGGTTTGGTTGGTGGACGATTCCCAGTCCAGCAGTGACAGTGAGGTGTTTAAAAACTCCATTGTGTGTGTGTGTGTGTTTAGTTCACAGAATTGGTCCAACAGTAAAGGCAGTCTCCGCACCTCATCTGCATTCAGTTGCTTCCTCACAGCCACAGGAACCGGCCCAAGGTTTTAGGAAACAACTGTTCCGCTTTAATTAGAACCGAAATTGTAAAAAATCAGACGGACCTGAAGGGCGGTGTCGAACACGATGAGCTTACAGCTGGTGGGAACGGCGTCGTAGCAGGTGTGTTTCTTCATGAAGTTCAGGTAAGCTTCTGCGTCCGGGTCTGAGAGGTCGTCCACTGGAACCCAGACACAAACTGAACTAGTAACTCGTAACTAATCCACCTGCTGCAGTTCATGTTTCTGTATTTTATTCCACTTTCAGGGTTCTCCTATGTGAAGCGCTCATCCATCACCTCCTGTTTGAGTGGGGTATAAATATGAGATACTGTATTATAGAGCTAAAGGTATGAGTTCAGGTGTTTCAGCCACACCCACTTCTAAAAGGTGTATACATTTGTTCATTTAGTTCTGGGTCATGGGGGGTCTGATACACGGGGTGAAAGACAGGAAACACCCCGGACAGGTCACCAGTCCATTACAGGGCAAACACACACACACACACACACACTCAGGGCAATTCCTAATAGCTCTAGTTGACCCGACTGCATGTCTTTAGCACCCGGAGGAAACCGGAGCACCCGGAGGAAACCCACAGGGAGTCCTTGGTCGAGGGGGGTCTGATACACGGGGTGAAAGACAGGAAACACCACGGACAGGTCGCCATCACAGAGCACACACACACACACACACACACACTCAGGGTCATTTCTAGTAGCTGTAATTGGTCTGACTGCACGGCCTTGTGGGAGGAAACCGGAGCACCCGGAGGAAACCCACAGGGAGTCCTTGGTCGAGGGGGGTCTGATACACGGGGTGAAAGACAGGAAACACCACGGACAGGTCACCAGTCCATCACAGAACAAACACACACACAGGGCAATTTTTTAGTGTTTCCAATTGACCCTGACTGCACGTCTTTGGCCTTGTATGAGGAAACCGGAGCACCCGGAGGAAACCCACAGGGAGAAGGTGTGTAAATTTGTTCATTTAGTTCAGGGTCATGGGGGGTCTGATACACGGGGTGAAAGACAGGAAACACCCCGGACAGGTCACCAGTCCATCACAGAGCACACACGGCAATTCCTAATAGCTCAAGTTGACCTGACTGCACGTCTTTAGACTTGTAGGAGGAAACCGGAGCACCTGGAGGAAACCCTGAAAAGGGCCCTGGCTGCCCGACAGCGCTGCCCACTGTGCCACCCTGTATATTTCCAATTCTATTTAAAAGAACGATGCTAACTATGATAGCCCAGGTGGAAAACCATGATCATATGACCTACCTGAATTGTTCATGAGGTGACTGTCAGTACACTCCCCCTCCTGTAAAATAACCAAATAACAAACATAATAACCACCGGGATGCAAACTCAACGTGACCATGTGACTACTAGAGATCGTTTTGGCATATTTCTCACATTTCCTTTTTCAAATCCCTTCTCAATTTGGTCATTTCCAACTCCCCATTACAATCACTCTGCTGAGTAAGTCAGCATTCGCTTCTTTGCACCAACCAGCGGTAGCAAGATTACCAGAGTCTCCAGGTGGATTCTGAGCGTTTAGCACCACTAGACAAATTGAATCCACAACCAATCAGATTGCTTTATCAGTGCACAGTTATTCGAGTTTGAGCAGTGAATTCTGGCTAGTTAACAGCCCCTGATATTAAAGTCTCCTGTTTCTAACCTAAGCGTGAGTTAGCTGATATATTTGATCTCTTACCTGCTGTACAGACTCCATATCCGTGTAACCGTCGCGGTCCTGGTGTGTGTGGGGGGTAAATTACTGGTGCTCAGAGACCGCCGACTCCGTGCTGGTGGGTGTGAGCGGATCGTTTGGGAACGCTTCGGTCGCCTATTTTCAGTTTGAGACACACGAACCGGGTTCGTCGGGTGCGTCTCAGATTGAGCCCCTGAACTTGTGCCCTGCTCCCTATCCCCTACGTACTGCCAACACACTTGTGGATTCCCTGCCAGGGCGAAACGGACAGTCGTCCAGGGCACCAGGCGGGTGCCGTGCCAGCCGTTCATGAATCAAACGAGCAGCCAGATGTGCTCTATAGCCGAAAGTACGTGGACACACCCCTCCTGTTAGCCACACCCACTGCTAACAGGTGCTGAAAAATTGGAGCAGGATGGCCTTTGTACCACATATGCAACTCTGGATCTCGCTGTGGTACAGTGGAGTCCTAGGGTCATGGAAATGTTCCGCAACTCTGATTGTGGTACAGTGGAGTCCTAGGGCCTTGGAAATGTTCCACAACTCTGATTGTGGTACAGTGGAGTCCTAGGGTCTTGGAAATGTTCCGCAACTCTGATTGTGGTACAGTGGAGTCCTAGGGCCTTGGAAATGTTCCACAACTCTGATTGTGGTACAGTGGAGTCCTAGGGTCTTGGGAATGTTCCACAACTCTGATTGTGGTACAGTGGAGTCCTAGGGTCTTGGGAATGTTCCACAACTCTGATTGTGGTACAGTGGAGTCCTAGGGTCTTGGGAATGTTCCACAACTCTGATTGGGGTACAGTGGAGTCCTAGGGTCTTGGGAATGTTCCACAACTCTGATTGTGGTACAGTGGAGTCCTAGGGTCTTGGGAATGTTCCACAACTCTGATTGGGGTACAGTGGAGTCCTAGGGTCTTGGGAATGTTCCACAACTCTGATTGTGGTACAGTGGAGTCCTAGGGCCTTGGAAATGTTCCACAACTCTGATTGTGGTACAGTGGAGTCCTAGGGCCTTGGAAATGTTCCACAACTCTGATTGTGGTACAGTGGAGTCCTAGGGCCTTGGAAATGTTCCACAACTCTGATTGTGGTACAGTGGAGTCCTAGGGTCTCAGAGATGTTCCACAACTCTGATTGTGGTACAGTGGAGTCCTAGGGCCTTGGAAATGTTCCACAACTCTGATTGTGGTACAGTGGAGTCCTAGGGCCTTGGAAATGTTCCACAACTCTGATTGTGGTACAGTGGAGTCCTAGGGCCTTGGAAATGTTCTACAACTTTGATTGTGGTACAGTGGAGTCCTAGGGTCTTGGAAATGTTCTGCAACTCTGATTGTGGTACAGTGGAGTCCTAGGGTCTCAGAGATGTTCCACAACTCTGATTGTGGTACAGTGGAGTCCTAGGGCCTTGAAAATGTTCCACAACTCTGATTGTGGTACAGTGGAGTCCTAGGGCCTTGGAAATGTTCCACAACTCTGTTCTACAACTCTGATTGTGGTACAGTGGAGTCCTAGGGTCTCAGAGATGTTACGCAACTCTGAATGTGGTACAGTGGAGTCCTAGGGTCTTGGATATGGCTGTCCAGGCCTACTTGTCCAACAGCAGTGGCTGGCCTTACAAAGTACGTGCAGAACTCCTAAACCTTTCTAAGCTTTTCCAGACGAGAAATCAGCCACCCGAGATTCGAACCCCTGTAATTTAACACTGCACCACATGAGTGCGCATGCTGAAACACGTGTTGCCGGTTTGAGACGCAGCCCCATCCGTGAACTGCTAACATGCCAAAGTTCTCACAGGTCAAGCCAAATTTAGCGCTCGGCCTCAGGGGTATGGAGGATCACGCAACATCTCCTGAGGGACACGCGGCCCGGAGGAGCTTCTGTCACAGGATTCACCGAGTCCTGCAGCACCTACACTGTAGTGCCAAAAGTATGTGGACACCCCTTATAACTAACAGGTTCAGATGTTTTGATCTGGTGCCAGCAGTTTAGGGAAGGCCCTTTCCAGCTCCAGCATGACCGTGCCCGTGTGCACAAAGCACATCTATAATGGCATAGTTTGAACAATTTAGTTTGATGGAACACCCCTGAACGTGTAAAATATGAGGCGTGCCCATTCAAATACTCTTGTATATTAATGGGCACAAATTCCCACAGACACACTCTGAAGTCTTGATCCACATAGTCTTTTTCTATTGCAACTGTATAAATACAGTGGTGGGAAAAAGTATTTGCCCCCAACTTGATTCTATGATTGTGTCTGCCACTAGAGCACTCGATGTTTTTCCGGAAGCTTCTGTGACCCCCTGGATGAGTTGGCGCTCAGCCCTTGGGACTAATTTTAGCCAGCCAGGCAGGTTTCCTTCATTTGTAATGACTAGCTCTGACGATGGAATCCTTGAGCCTCGGAAACGGCTTTATCACCCTCGGATCTTGGCATAGTGTTCCTGTAGAAACTTTAAGGTTAAGTTTAAAGGTGGTCAGGGTACAACGGTGTCGGAGTCTAAAACTCTCGGTAAAACTGATATTTTACTCAACTCGCATTTTACATTTTTCACTACAGTTTCTGTCGTTTTACCCCGAGGTGGTTCTGATGGAAACCTGTTTACCCGCCCGAGGTTAAGGAATGAAGTCGAGACCGCCGAGCCAACGATGCTGCTCCTGCCGGATGTGACGGGAACCTGGCGTGTTTGCACCAAGTATGTCAAGAACTCACTACAGACTTTATCACAGACTGGACTGAATAATAACTCATATTATTTATTTATTTATTGCTAAATCTTATTTATTTAAAGTATCCTCCAGACCACCCAAGAAGGATGGGCCCTGCTGAGTTTGGTTCCTCTGAAGGTTTCTTCCTGTAATTTTCAGGGAGTTTTTCCTCGCCACAGTCGCCCTCGGCTTGCTCAACAGGGGTTTTTGTATCTGTTGGTCCTGGATTTTGTAAAGTTGCTTTGAGACAATGTCTATTGTAAAAAGCGCTATATAAATAAATCGGACTTGACAACAATTGTTCGGTGGGTATGTAAGGATGGCCAAATTGGCTTTTCATTGCTTCTAGATAGGAATGAGAGTGAGCGAACTGGCCCTGTGTTTCTGGGTGGTCCAAGACCCACTGCGTCTTTGACCAGGATGAAGCGCTCTGCCCACTGTTTTGGCAAGGCTCGGAAGTCAAAGTCTCACTGATGCCAACAGACTTCACTGGCTGGTCTAGATGGGGACTCCTATTAAAGATTATGTGTCTCGTGACCACTAGAGGTCGCCAGAGTGCACAAGGGAAACACGAACATCCAAAAAACAGATAAAAAAATAAATAAAGACAGAAACAAGTTTTGATATTTGCGTCCAGTCAAACCCTTTATTCGATCCTCCAGTCCGTTAACCAAAACAAAATGAACTGGGATGCATTGGAACTCAGAAGGAGAAAGCGGCGTTAACAAAAAGGAAGCTGAAGCCAAACTGAACACAACAGATCGAGAGCCGTTAGAAAACAAACCACCCTAGATTCCTCAGACTAATAAAACTCTTTATAGATTCTTCGACCGTGGAAGGATGAGCGACCGACGAGCCGCTGGTCAATCGCTCGATGGGTTTCGAACCCGTACGCTGGAGGTTTCAGGATCCAGCCCGACTTGCTGAGATTTCACAGTTGATGTCGGAAGGAACCAAAATGTGGGTGTCAGGAATAACAACAACTAACAGAACAGAACCTTTCAACCCTGACGTCACATCTGATACCATTACTGCTTCTGTACTGGTCCCGGTTTGGTCCGGTCCCGTCAGCCACGGCAAACACTCTGGTCCTGAAGAAGAGGCACGAGTATCCTAACATCCTAGAGCTCCTAAAACATGTTTCTTTTATATATATATATATTTTTTTTCTTTATGCACTTTCTCCCTTTTAGCGCGTCCAATTGCCCGATTGCGTCACGCTTCCTCTCCACCGATGCCGATCCCCGCTCCGACTGAGGAGAACGAAGCTAACCCACGCCCCCTCCGACACGTGCGCAGCAGCCGTACGCATCTTATCACCTTCGCTTTGACGAGTGCCGTGCAGCTCAGCGTTGTGTACGGAGGGACACACCCCGAGAGCACTCTTTTCTCATCTCTGTGCAGGCGCCATCAATCAGCCAGCAGAGGTCGTAATCGCACCAGTCATGAGAGAGAGAGACCCAATCCGGCTTAGTCCCGCCCGTATCTGAACAACAGGCCGATCGTCGTTCATGTGGCCGCTCAGCCTCCGCCGGCAAGGCAGAGCCGAGACTCGATACGATGTATTCCAGATCCCAGCTCTGGCTCCAGCGTGTGTTTTTACCTGAGCGGCCCTAAGACCTGCTTCTTTACACCAGCCAGCGGTGGATTCCTTGACCAGACAGTAGGAGTCGCTGTTGCAGAGGCAACTGACCTTCCCTGCCACTTCGGTACCATCAGTGGTATTCAAACTCAAGAACTCAAGCTCCCAGTGGCGGTTTGCTGACATATTAGACCAGCAAGCGCTCCAAAATTACATGTTTTATTTGTACTATTACTAATATATATATATTGATGCATTTTCTCCCCATTTCCCTCCCGATTTAGCGACTCAATTTTGTCGTCCGCTGCTGACAGATACCAGACTGCATCCGAGGAGAGCACGTCGCTGTACACGCCTCCTCCTCTCGCCCAGGCGTCTCTTCCGCCAATCAGGGTCCTCACACAGCGTATGAAGACCCACCCACCCACACATAGTCCGGCCCCCACCCTGCAGATACGGTGGCCAATTAGTATCTGCTGCAGGCACTGCCAATCATGCCCGCTAGATGCCGCCCAGTGGAGACTACTAATATTATGTTCACAGTACTCGCTAAAGACCCGGAGCTCTCGAGCTCGAACCCCAGGCTGTAATATCGACCCGGCCAGGCTGACGGGACTCGATCCAAGACGCCTCATGCAACTAAAATCTAATCCTTCCAAAAGTAACAGAACTTGAATGATATCCTCAGCAAACAGTAAAACAAAGGGAATAAATAAATCCTCTCTCTTCGTTTCTCCTGCAAACCTTTGCCCGTCAGAAGGTGGCCGATATATATTCCTGTACAAACATTTCATATAAAATTAAAACAGCGGAACCCCGAGAGCTAACCTGGACGAGGAGGAACGCGTGGAAGCACAATGGTAAAGGAACTACATGCAAGATCATAGACCTTTCATATCGATCTGCTTTTAGTAGCACTATTATTATCATGTATTTACCGCTGCACTGATAGAACGTCCGTGTGGTGATTATTATGTCGATGGGACGATGGTAGCCTAGTGGTTAGAGCTTTGGGCTATTTATTGAAAGGTTGAGAGTTCAAATACCAGCTCCGTCATGCAGCCACTGTTGGGGCCTTGAGCCATTTTTAGACAAGTTGGGACCTTGAACTCTGACCCCAGCTTCCAAATAAGCTTCGATATGCGAAGAAAGAATTTCGTTGCACTGTACACTATTCTACTCTATATATTATTACTTTTACCTTTATCCTGCCATCCTATTACTCAGGGGCCCAAGAGTGGCAACTTGGCAATGGTGGGGTTTGAACAGACAACCTTCCCCCCAACACTGCCCCTTTACTACTGTATTATTATTAATATTATTGGGGGATTTAGCCTAATCTGGCAACTCTGCCTGCACTCTAGAGACCTATTGAATCTAAATCAGCGACGGTCGCAGCTTCCCACTTCTCACAGCACAGAGCCCAAGTGAGGAGTCGATGGTCAGGGTATGTGCATATACGACATATAAAGATATTCTATTCTACTCTATATATTATTACTTTTACCTTTATCCTGCTATCCTATTACTCAGGGGCCCAAGAGTGGCAACTTGGCAATGGTGGGGTTTGAACAGACAACCTTCCCCCCAACACTGCCCCTTTACTACTGTATTATTATTATTATTATTATTAATGTTATTGGGGGATTTTGCCTAATCTGGCAACTCTGCCTGCACTCTAGAGACCTATTGAATCTAAATCAATGGGTCGAAGTGAGGAGTCGATGGTCAGGGTCCATGTGGGCTAAGCCCCCGCCCCCTGAGAGATCTGCAGGATTCACAGCATTAACAGGACACCATTAACCAGCTATCCTATTGCTCAGGGGCCCAAGAGGGGCAACTTGGCAGTGGTGGGGCTTGAACCAAGAACCTTCCGATTACTAGTCCAGTACTTGAGCTACCACCGCCCCTTTATTACTGTATTATAACTATTGTTACTATTCTTGGGGGATTTTGCCTAATCTGGCAACTGCCTGCACTGAATAAAATGCGACGAGCACGGAGCTCAAGTGAGGAGTCGATGGTCAGGGTCCATGTGACCTAAGCTCCGCCTCCTGAGAGATCTTTTCACCAGACGGTGGTGGATTTAGGAAGACACCTTCATCCTGCTGTCCTACTGCTCAGGGGCCCAAGAGTGGCAACTTGGCAGTGGTGGGGCTTGAACCGACAACCTTCCGATTACTAGTCCAGTACCTTAACGACTGAGCTACCAGTACCCCCTAATTTACTGTATTATTACTATTAGCATTAGTGGATTTTGCCTAATCTGGCAACCTCTAGAACTCGCAGCTTCCCACTTGAGCGCAGAATAAAATGCGACGAGCACAGAGCTCAAGTGAGGAAGGAGTCGATGGTCAGGGTCCATGTGACCTAAGCTCCGCCTCCTGAGAGATCTTTTCACCAGACTGGTGGATCTCTGCAGCATTCGCAGCATTAACAGGACACCTTTGTTCTGCTATGCTATTGCTCAGGGACCCAAGAGTGGCGTACTGGTGAAGGTGGGGCTTGAACCGACAACCTTCCGATTACTAGTCCAGTACCTTAACGACTGAGCTACCACTGCGCCTTTATTACTGTATTATTACTATTATTATTGGGGGATTTTGCCTAATCTGGCAACTCTGCCTGCACTAATAGAGACCTATTGAATCTAAATCAATGGGTCGAAGTGAGGAGTCGATGGTCAGGGTCCATGTGGGCTAAACTGCCCCGTCATGACCCCCCGATCTTTAAATCTAAGTATCTTGCACGTAGCTCCGGTCACACGCCGCACTCGGTTCCGGTTAGCGCCCCGCCGCCGCTATATTGTGATAAAAATATAAAATCCCGCCGGAAGTTCAAAGCTAACGTTACACATCTATAAAGGAGAAGAGCCGGATTAGTTTCGGGGGCCCGTGATCCCCCTAAGTGGGAATGAGCAGGGCCGGCGCTTTCCCATAAGGCACTGCAGTGTCCGTCAGCGGATTCAAAGGCGATCGCGGTACCGAGGGCGACTGGCCGAGCAGATCGGGAGACGCGAACCAGGCGGACGAGGACGGGCGGCAGCCGGCGGTGACGTTCTGAGCCCGGCACGGTGACGGAGCCGCGCCGGGGTCCCGCCGCTGCCGCCGGACGTCCCAGCTGACCAGAGTGGACAGGACCGAGCTCCAGAAGGCGAAGGCGGGGTTGGGACCGAGAGGAGAGAGGGAGTCGGATCTGTAACGGTGCCGGTGGGGGTCCGGGAGGCGAGGCTTTCCGGCGGCGGGGTCGGTCGGGACGCAGCAGCGAGGGCGGTGAGGATGGACGAGCGTCGAGTTGTCCAGGCCGGAGGCGGGGAGGCCCAGCTGGTGGAGGGCGGCCGAGGCCGCGATGATCCCGGCCACGCTCGCCAGGTACAGAAGACCCAGCATGCACGTCACCTGCGAGGACGAAATCATGTCATTAATCATGGGATGAGATTTCCGACTGTGTCTGTTGGAATTTGTACCATCAGGCACTTTTTAGCGCATCCGATTGTTCAACTTTGCATCGCGCTTCCTCTCTGTCTGTGCCGAACCCCGCCCTGACCGAGGAGATCGGAGCTGACCCGTATCCCCTCCGAAACACGAGCAGCAAGCCGGATGCATTTTGCCACTCGCACATCGATGAGTTTGGCGCCACCTAGCGTTGCATGCGGAGACACGCACCCTAAGGGCGCTCTTCCTCATCTCCTGTGCAGGCGCCTCTGATCAGCCGGCAGAGGTCGTAATCGCATTCTGACAGAGAGAGACCAAATCCGGTTCTTTGTCCCCCCCCCCCCCCCCAACTGAGCAACCGGCCAATCGTTGCCCGTACAGCCGCCCAGCCTCGAACCGGTGAAGCAGAGCTGGATTCGATACCACGTATCAGGAATCCAGCCCTGGTTGCAGCGTGTGTTTTTAACAATCCTGTTAATCCCAAAGGTGTTGGGTGGAGTCGAGGTCAGCCCTTTTCCACCAAAAGAACCATGGTTCTTGAACCGGTTCTGTTCGGGTTTCTTTGAACCTTGGTGTTCTGTAGAGAACTGACTCGTGTTTCCACCAGTTTTTGATCATCGGTGGGCGTTACTTAACGAAAGTTAAGAGCGGTAATATCATGGTGGAGCGTGTGGATTATGTGCGAGCGTTTGTGCTGCTGTTACAGATGTTTGTTTTTATGTAGAAAGCATCGATCTAACTATCGGTGATGAGAAGACGTGACGTGTTCGTCTCAGTTGTTGTTTTATTTAGTTCATTAACGTGAGAAGCGTTTTGCTCTTCGCTCTCACCGCGACCCTCGGCGCAAATAGTCGATTTACTCGGCGCTCGACTCGAGCGATAAAACATCGCTAAAGTTCCACGACAAGAACAAACATCTGTGTGAAATAAGCATCAGATCCAGTCTAAAATACCACGTGTATCCGTGTTTAGCTGGATTCACTTCATGTGTGGTGTTTATGCAGCTCGGGGGGTTAAAAAAGCTTCACGCTTTATTTATCACGTTAAGCGTTTTTCGTTGTCCGGGTCACTTTTATCTCGTCATATCACACAGTTCATCTTTTTAAAAGGCGCTTTGAAAATGTAAGCGGCAAACCGGCTCCGATACTCCGATAGCCCGTTCCGGTTCCCGAACTTGATTTTGAACCGGTACCGCGTGTTTCCACCGGAAAAAAGAGGTTCCAGACAGAGAACCGGCGGGCCGATCTGGCACCACAGGATACTCGGTTATTCAGCCCGAACCGTGACGTCCGTCACTGGGCGTCCGCTGGGGTCTCGTATGGAGCTTAATGCTGCATTTTTATCTTTTAAACTTCACCTGATCACAGTTTGAGCCGGTTTGCCGCTGATATTTTCGAAGCGCCTTTAAAAAAGATGAACCGTGTGATATTACGAGATGAAAGTGACCCGGACAGAACGGAACACGCTTAACGTGATAAATAAAGCGTGAAGCTTTTTTAACTCCCCGAGCTGCATAAACACCACACATGAAGTAAATCCAGCTAAACACAGATACACGTGGTATTATAGACTGGATTTGATGCTTATTTCACACAGATGTTTGTTCGTGTCGTGGAACTTTAGCGATGTTTTATCGCTCGAGTCGAGCGCCGAGTAAATCGGCTATTTGCGCCGAGAGTCGCGGTGAAACCGAAGCACAAAACGCTTCTCACGTTAATGAACTAAAGAAAACAAAAACTGAGACGAACACGTCACGTCTTCTCATCACCGATTGTTAGATCGCTGCTTTTTACATAGAAACAAACATCTGTAACAGCAGCACAAAAGCTCGCACATAATCCACACACTCCACCATGATATTATTACCGCTCTTAACTCTTAGTACGTAACGCCCACCGCTGATGACGCTGCTTGGTTCTCAAAAACTGGTGGAAACGCGCGTCGGTTCACTACAGAACACCGAGGTTCAGAGAAACCTGAACAGAACCGGTTCAAGAACCACGGTTCTTTTGGTGGAAAAGGGGAATGTAAGACTTTGGCAAGTGGAAGATGCCTCCCCCCCCCAGCCCAGACAAACCCAATTAAACTCGTATTTTACCTTGGTGAAGTGCTGGTAGATGGCGCCGAGCGCCTGCTTCCAGTCGGCCTGCTCCAGCAGCACACACAGATCGGTGTAGGTGTACCAGCCGCGCTCCGTGCCCTGCCGCTCGGCGACGCTGTCGAACAGATCACGACAGATCAGATCCTATAACCGTGTGGCGTTCGAGTCGGAATCTCTGAGGTGCTATCAGCAGGCCGGGCCTCTACACAGACGTGAGCGGTAGGTAGGTCTGGTCCCGTGTTTCACGGTACAACAGGACAGGCTAATATGAAAAACCTAAACATTACTACCGAGGGACCAGGGAATTCACTGAGGTAAAAAATAATAATAATCAAGCCCTACGTAACGTCGTCCAGGATTCACGTTCACCAGAACACTGACCTGCTCTCCAGTCGGCTGAGCACCTTGAAGAATTCACCGGGCTCAGCAAACAGGCACCAGTCCTGAAATACACAGATCAGAAGATGCAGACTTAAATACCATAACATTAAAACCACCTCCTAGTTTCTACACTCACTGTCCATGTTATCAGCTCCACTTACCATATAGAAGCACTTTGTAGTTCTACAATTACTGACTGTAGTACATCTGATTCACCCTGTTCTTCAATGGTCAGGACCCCCACAGGACCACCACAGAGCAGGTATTATTTAGGTGATGGATCATTCTCAGCACTGCAGTGACACTGACATGGTGCTGGTGTGTTAGTGTGTGTTGTGCTGGTATGAGTGGAGTTTTTAAGCACCGTGTCCACTCACTGTCCACTCTATTAGACGCTCCTACCTAGTCGGTCCACCTTGTAGATGTAAAGTCAGAGACGATCGCTCATCTATTGCTGCTGTTTGAGTCGGTCATCTTCTAGACCTTCATCAGTGGTCCACAGGTCGGTGGACTATTCTCAGTCCAGCAGTGACAGTGAGGTGTTTAAAAACTCCAGCGGCGCTGCTGTGTCTGATCCACTCATACCAGCACAACACACACTAACACACCACCACCATGTCAGTGTCACTGCAGTGCTGAGAATGATCCACCACCTAAATAATACCTGCTCTGTGGTGGTCCTGTGGGGGGTCCTGACCATTGAAGAACAGGGTGAAACAGATGGACTACAGTCAGTAATTGTAGAACTACAAAGTGCTTCTATATGGTAAGTGGGGCTGATAACATGGACAGTGAGTGTAGAAACAATGCATCAGTGTAGCCGGACCTGTATACTATACTGTGTGACCTGGGCTTACAATGGCGTTGAGGAAGTTCAGCTCCAGGGTGTTGACGGTCTGGACGTCCAGCTTGCCGGCCGCGCCCCATTCGTCGTTGAAGACCTCCTCCTCCTCGCCTTCGTCGTACAGATATTTACTAGCCACCATCTGCAGGGGAAGATCAGGGTATGTGAGTGCTGGGGATGAAAGAGGGATCAGAAGAACAACACCGAGTCGAAGCGAGAGCTCACCATGGAGATCAGGAAGAGGTCGGAGGACGAGATCTGCTGCAGGTATTCGGGGTTTCGGTGTCTGAGCCTTTCGATGTAAACCAGCGCCAGCATCATGGCGCATGGCGAGATGCACGCTTCTCTGTGAGGAGGAAGAAGGAACGTGAAGCTGGACGTCTAAACATCTGTGCAAAGTATGTGGACACCTGACCGAGAGCTGACCACTCGTTCAGACCAGAGAGCATCAGAGGTCAGACCTGTCAACTGACCGTTATTGGGTTTTTTTTGGAATTGGTGGACGCAATAATCAGAAGGGTGTCCACATACTTTCGACCACATTGAAAAATAAAACTCACCGGGCCACGTGGGCGGCGTATTTCTTACGAAGTTTCCGTATTGGGCTCGGGGCCGATTTCTGCAGCAGCTCCACTGCGATATCTGGACGTAAACAAACAAGTCGTTTGAGGTCAAAAGGTGTAAAGCTGTGCCTGTCAGTCATTTTCAATAAATAGACTTCAGGTCAGTCCCCGTTAGTCCCAGTGAAAGACACCATGTGATATGTGCCTTTCAGGCAGGTTGGTGCCTGTCAGTCCTAGTAAAAGTCACCATGTGATGTGTGCCTTTAAGGTAGGTGAAAGTCACCATGTGACAAGTACCTTTCAGGCAGGTTGGTGCCTGTCAGTCATAGTAGAAGAAACCATGTGACATGTGCCTTTCAGGCAGGTTGGTGCCTGTGAAAAACACCATGTAGGATGTGCCTTTCAGGCAGGTTGGTGCCGGTCAGTCAGTAACAGTGAAAAACACCATGTGGCACGTGCCTTTCTGGCAGGTTAGTGCCTGTCAGTCCAAGTAAAAGACACCATGTGACATGTGCCTTTCAGGCAGGTTGGTGCCTGTCAGTCCTAGTGAAAGACACCATGTGACATGTGCCTTTCAGGCAGGTTGGTGCCTGTCAGTCCTAGTGAAAGACACCATGTGACATGTGACTTTCAGGCAGGTTGGTGCCTGTGAAAAACACCATGTAGGATGTGCCTTTCAGGCAGGTTGGTGCCTGTCAGTCAGTAACAGTGAAAAACACCATGTGGCACGTGCCTTTCAGGCAGGTTAGTGCCCGTCAGTCCAAGTAAAAGACACCATGTGACATGTGCCTTTCAGGAAGGTTGGTGCCTGTGAAAAACACCATGTAGGATGTGCCTTTCAGGCAGGTTGGTACCTGTCAGTCAGTAACAGTGAAAAACACCATGTGGCACGTGCCTTTCAGGCAGGTTAGTGCCTGTCAGTCCAAGTAAAAGACACCATGTGACATGTGCCTTTCAGGCAGGTTGGTGCCTGTCAGTCCTAGTGAAAGACACCATGTGACATGTGCCTTTCAGGCAGGTTGGTGCCTGTCAGTCCTAGTAAAAGACACCATGTGACATGTGACTTTCAGGCAGGTTGGTGCCTGTCAGTCCTAGTAAAAGACACCATGTGACATGTACCTTTCAGGACAGTTGTGCCTGTCAGTCAGTCGCAATGAAAGACACCATGTGACATGTGCCTTTCAGGCAGGTCTGTGCCTGTCAGTCCATCAGTCCCAGTGAAAGACACCATGTGACAAGTACCTTTCAGTCAGGTTGGTGCCTGTCAGTCCTAGTAAAAGACACGATGTGACATGTGCCTTTCAGGCAGGTTGGTGCCCGGTCAGTTATCTCTAGTAAAAGACACCATGTGACATGTGCCTTTCAGGAAGGTTGGTGCCTGTGAAAAACACCATGTAGGATGTGCCTTTCAGGCAGGTTGGTGCCTGTCAGTCCCAGTGAAAGACACCATGTGACACGTGCCTGTCAGTCAGTCCTAGTAAAATACAGATAGCCTAAACTGGTCAGTCTGTGCCCAACAGTGCCGATAAAAGACGCTTTACCCAAACCTGTCGGTCAGCCCCAGTAAAATACATGTGGCTTGTGCCCGTCAGTCAGTCCTGGTCATTGACAACTGGCCTTAGTTAGACGGTGGAGAGGTAAAAAATTTTTTTTTTTCGTTTTAGTATAACCTCACCTGTAACAGGACAGGAAAGCGCATCCAGAGAAGCTTCCTGATCCAGGCCGTAGTACAAACGCTTCCTGACCCGTTCGGAGAGTCTCTGATGTCCAGGGACGAACTAAAAACAAATAGGAACATTTATTTATTATTACTTTATTATTTATTAGGATTTTAACGTCATGTTTATGTTTGGAAGAAATCAAATGGAGAACATGCTAAACTCTTTAGAAGGAATGTGCAGAGACGAGAATCGAAACCAGGTCCACATAATGATGTGTGGCAATCACTTTGCCACCCACTAAAACTTAAATATACAAACTACAGTGGTACAGCCGGTTAATCCATACCACTCACTGTCTGCGAGAGGTTTGGCATGTTCACCTACTTCTAAAACATGCATTGTTTGGACGGGTGGCTCCAAATGAGACAGAGAGTGAATAACTGTGAATAAATTGTCCAAATTGGACCCACCGCGATCCTGACCAGGATGATCAGGTTGCACCTGGTCTCATTCAGCTGTCAGTTACTCATACTACAGTATATAGTCAGTATACGAGGGCTGCGCCTGTGTATGTGTACTAATACTAGCATACTAAACAGTATGCCAGTGTTATTAGAACGCTATTCTCAGCATACTTTTCTAGTATACTACGTAGAACAGTAGTATGCAAGTACGGATTTTACGCCTGTCAACAAGGCCTCCAACTTGGCTCTTTAATCAGGACCAAGTCAGTATTTTATACAAGATGTATCACAAAAATGTGCTTATGTACAACTTTAAACGTATAAATAGGCGCATTTGTGTCACTAACGTGTGTTAAATCCTAAATTTAAAACTAACACGAACTCCGCCGTCGTGAGGACAGCAATGGCTACCCGGAACATGCTAACCCGTTACTGACAGTTCTCGTCAACACAAACCTGAAATACTCACCGTGAACTCTTGAAAGTCCGAGAAAGTAAACATTCGCTCATCAAACAGATCCCCAAAATCCATGTTTTCAATCTACAAAATCTACAAACGCCACATTAGAAGTGTAAAGCCCCGGTAAACATGCAGCAAAGGTGTCGCCTTCAGACGCCCTTTTCCTCAGCAGCGGCTGAACCCCGATCCGAGTCCTGCTTGAACCGTAGTGCACTAAGCAGTGTATAAAGACGTTACTCTTTGCACAGTATAGTGCGCATGTGTAGGGAACAAGAGGCTATTTGGAACACAACCATTACTTGACAAATATAGAAACGCGGTAAAACTAGTCACTTAGCTCATGTTTGTTAAAGCGACAGTTCGACCAAAATGTATTTATTTAATAATTTATTAGGATGTATTTATTTATTTGGAATTTAACGTCATATTTTAGACACTTTGGTTACATTCATGACCGAAACTAGTCACTCATTAGACAAGATTCATCAGTTCACAAGTTTAATGTCATACACAGTCATGGCCAATTCACCTCACTTGCACTTGGGTATCGAACCCAGGACCTTCTTGCAGTGAGGCGACAGTGCTCCCTCATGTACGGCATATTATCTTTTCACCAGTTCTACACTGTTAGTACATTCCCACTAACAGTTGTAGTTGTAGCTTAGTGGTTAAGGCACTGGACTAGTAATCAGAAGGTTGCCGGTTCAAGCCCCACCATCACCAGATTGCCACTGTTGGGTCCTTGAGCAAGACCCTTAACCCTCAATTGCTCAGATTGTATACCGTCACAACTGTAAGTCGCTTTGGATGAATGCGTCTGCTAAATGTTGAAAATGAAACTAACTATTCCGCCCAGGTCAGGGTTGCAGTGGATCCTCTGGTCGCAAGGCTGTAATACACCATATTACACAGGGTGGCAATCCACACCTAGGTTTAATTTAGCCAGTCCACCTACTGCATGTTTTGGCAAGTACACAACAGAAATAGTGAGCAAAGGCCAGGATTGAACCACAGTCCTCGGGATACATGTCTCTGTGCGGTACCTACACTGTACCTACACCTTGCTTTTGCCTTTACTTCTGAAACCCGAAGCACAAATTTACACACCATGTCAGTTCTAACCAAACCAGGTCATCATGGTGATGCAGCGGGTAATGTTGGTGCCTCACATCTCGAGGAAGCCAGGCAGGAGCTTCACCTCCCTTTGTACACATGCTGGATGAGAAGGCCTGGCTTGTGCTCAGGACTTTATAGTTTCTCTGCAGCAAAACCATGTCTGTGTCTCGCTTTGGGCCTTCCCCAAACTGCTGCCACAAAGTTGGAAGCATAAATGCTATTGTATACAATCGATTTCCTACATTTGTTAGTCACTGGCTGACTGGGTGGAGATCACATATCCAACTTCCCCTCTGATACATACAAAGCCGTCAAGTTCTTCTTTTCACCGACCAGTGGTAGAGTTATACATCAAGCCATAACACACTGAGGAACACGCTATACTCAAATATTCTTCCAACACTGGTGCAGGCGCCTAGACCTGACGGCAGGAGGTGCTGTTGCAGAAGCGAGGGAAGCCGTACCCCACCCGGTCATCTCTCACACCCAGTCTGGATTCTCCAGTGTAGGCTATTTTGTGATTGTAATGATTTTTGCATCTGTTTTTTTCTCTGACTGAAGGATTAAAACACACACAGACACACACACAGTAATTCTGTGTCTCTGGTACCTTGATCACTTTATAACTAAAGTAGTATTAAAAACACCATAAACAACCCACAAGTCCATAAATATACTTCGTTTTTCAAAAACCATCATCGCTTTCACACAATTACACATTATGAACATTATAAAACAAAGAAAAAAAGATGTCCACATATTTTTGATTCATTCAAACAAACAAACAAACAAACAAATAGTAATCCATATAAATATATATAGCACTAATTTAAACCAATGCCCATATTATCAAACTTAAAAGTCAGTTACACAGGTACAGTACATACAAGCCTCAATTCCAGAAATGTTGGGACACAATGTGAAATGCAAAAACTAGTGATTAGAAAACCCAGTTTGACCTTCAATCAAACGAAAACAAATCCTTAAACTTCTAAAAATCGAAAATTAATGCATGATTGTGCTTCAAAACCTGAAACAGGAGCAATTCAAGATGTAAGAGTGTGGTAAAATGTTGGGTAAAACAAGAGCCGACACAACAGCATGAGTGAATAATCCAATATTTCATATATTCTCCCCTAATCTAGTCATGTCTAATTCCCCTGATTGCGTCTTCTATACTGATTCGACCCTTCACCGCTGACTGAGGACGCCTCTCGACTGACACGCCTCCTCCGGCACGTACAGTCAGTACAGACTGCATTTTTTACCTGCACGAGTCGAGTTCATACACCGACGGGCACCGTGTACGGAGGACCACACCCCCATCAGCATTATTCCTCAGCCCTGTGCAGGCGCCATCAGTCGGCCAACAGGGGCCGCAGTCGCACCAGTTATGAGGACCCATGATCCGACTTTCTTACCCTCTAACCCTGAACAACCCTGAAAAGTCAGTCGTTGTTCATGCCGCCCAGCCCAGTCGAAAAGGCAGAGCTGAGATTCGATACGATGTATTCGAGACCCCAACTCTGGTGCGCTAGCGTACTTTACCGCTGCGCCACCTGAGAGGCCAATATTTAATATTTAAGCAAATTTCCTTGTTGACTGCAAACATTTGAGGTGTTTTACCCTCTACAGTGCATAAAATTATCGAAAGGTTTACAAACTGCTTTTGTGATCCCTCTGTTGGTTCTACATTACAACCCCAGCACACTGACACAGGAATGAGAATGTGTTTAGAAATCAGTAGATTTCTACATTCTTTTTTCTTTGTTTCATCACCTGTCCCAACTTTTTTGGAATTGAGCTCTGTAACATATAAAGAAACCCAGAAAAATTTCTTATTCCCTAAAAAAACAACAAAACAAAGACAAAAACAACCTAAATGTAAATTAAAGAAAATAATTAAAATTTGAAAATCTACCAACATTCGACGTGTCCTTATATTTATGGAATTTCTAACAGCTTCTTCATAGTCTTAGTAGTGAAGAACTCGAGTCAGTTTAAAAATATATTCTCAGTCAGTCGCTGTTAGAGGAAAGTCAGACACGTCAGATACTCAAAAGTATGTGGACACCTGACCATGAGCTGAACCAGCCTCCTCTTGTGTGGGCAGTTGTAGCCTAGTGGTTAGAGTACTGAACTAGTGATCATAAATAAGGTTGCTGGTTCAAACCCCACCACTGCCATGTTGCCACTGTTGGGCCCTTGAGCAAGGCCCTTAACCCTCAATTGATTAAAAACTGTATACTGTAAGTCCGCTTAATGCCAACTATGTAAATCTTAGGGCCTTCAGCAACATTTAGAAGTGTGCCTGTTGGAATTTGTACCCTGGCTGGATGAGAAGGTCTGGCTCACAATCAGCATTCCAATTCATCCCAAAAGCTTTGTGGGCCTTCCCCAAACTGCTGCTATAAAGTTGGAAGCATATATGCTATTGTGTACCACTGATTTCCTACACTTGTAAGTTATGGTGTGGCTCATAGACCTATGTTCAATAATCCGGAGGGGCGTCCACATACTTTTGGCCCTGTATTGTCCATCTAATTGTACAGCTAATCAAATTCAACTGCAACGTGAACCCTTCCCAGTCCTCCAATACCCACAATCCTCTCTGCTCTGCTCAGTGTTAGCCCCTCAGTGATGCCTGGGAGGAGCAGAGGATTCTGGGGGCTGTAGTTTCTCTGGCCGCACGTCTTTGGTTTCCGTGTCGGACGCCGAGTCGGAGTCGGACGTCTGCTGCTGTTTCAGCCACATGTCGGCGTAGAGGCCTGCTTTAGCCAAGAGCTGCTCGTGACTGAGGAAAGAGCCCGGGAGTTTAGCTACACAGCTAGCAACGTTAGCCAGCTAGCCTTCTAATGGTAGTCGGATAGCAAGGTTAGCCAGCTAATTATTTACTGAAAATTAGATGGTAATGAAAGCAAGCTAACTACAGTCATATAGCAACATTAATCTGCTGGCTACTTACTGATAGTCAGATAGCATTAACCAGCTAGCGACATACTGTCAGGTAACATGGTTAGCCAGCTAAGTACTTACTGACAGTCAGATAGCAATTATAGTAAGCTAACTATAGTTCAATAGCAACAATAGTCTGATAGCCACTTACTGATAGTCAGATAGCATTAGCCAGCTAGCTACTTACTGATAGTCAGATAGCAACATTAATCCGCTAGCTACTTACTGAGATAATGAGAGCAACAAATGTCAGCTAACTACTTACTGATAGTTGTATAGCAGCATTACCCAGCTAGCTACATACTTTCAGATTGCATGGTTAGCCAGCTAGCTACTCACTGATAGACAGAGAGCAACATTAGTCCGCTAGCTACTTAATGAGAACAACTACCAACTGATAGTCGTACAGCAGCGTTAGCCAGCTAAGTACTTATTTACAGTCAGATAGCAAGTTTAGCCGGCGAATTATTTACTGATGGTCAGATGCTAACGCGAGCAAGCTAACTACAGTTATACAGCAACATTAGTCCGCTAGCTACTTACTGATAGTCAGGTAGCATTAGCCAGTTAGATACATACGTTAGATACATACATTCATAAACTAGCGTCGCTAAATAAGCTGCTGCTCTAATGACTGGGTATGGCTGCGGCGTTAAGGGTAACAAATTAGAAACAGTTACACCAATGGTTGCATGTAGGGCGTGTACACGATCGACCAATCACGACGTTTACGTTTTTAAACCTCAAATATTTGAGGCAGACATGCGGTCACCCTAACTTTACCCCCCCTAGCCCTAACCCTGGCGTTAGCATAGTAAGTACCCAACGTTTAGACTATTCGCTAATAATCATCTGAAGAAGCTCATGAGGGATTTGAAACGAAGCTCCATTATTGTTTCTCCTCACCTTCCTCTCTCTGCAATCTGTCCATCTCTGAGAACGAGGATCTGATCCGCACCGATGATCGTTGATAACCTACGAAAAATTTTAATAAGAGAAGAACCACATGAATATGTAAATAATGTCCAAAAGTATGTGGACACCTGACCATGATCCTGTCACAGCTCATTTTAAGAGCATGAAAACACAAAAGATTCAGAAGAATTTCAGATCCAATTTATTCAATACTGGATTTGGGCGGTTTATCCTATTCGTCATGTCAGTTGAACAGCCATCTTCAGGTTTCTCAATTTTCAATTGTTCAGTGGGGTTTACGTCTGGGATTTAGCTGCAGCACAAACACTCAGAGACTTTCCACAAAGATGCTTCATTTATCTATATCCAACATGTTCTCCCATCTCTGCAAAGGACCTCTGGAGCTCCCTTACCGACCTGACTCTGGAAGCCCAACTTCGCCAGATATTCAACTCAACTATGGTGCAAGCTTCTTCTTTTCCAAAAATATTAGAACCACGGTGGTCCTGGAAACACCCAGAGTCACAGATATTGTTTTAGACTCATGATAGAGCTTCAGGGTGGAGATCCACAGATGCTTCTTCGGACTTCATGGGTCGGTTTTTGGTAAATTGGGCGCCCTTGCACCCTTAACTCAGACTGGAGCAGGTGGAGAGTAAGTTCTACACACGTCTCAAGGACCATTGAGGCAAACAGGAGCCACAGCAGAGGGTCGATGAGTGTTCTGGTGTTCTTACCTGTGGGCCACCACGATGGTGGTTCTGTTGACGCACACTTTAGCCAGCGAGGCCTGAATGTTTCGCTCAGTCTGCGTGTCCAGGGCAGAAGTGGCCTGTCGAGAGAGAACAGCGTTAGTGTGTTTGTGTTTTTGGAAGAACAGGATTGTGGGAGATGTAGTATTTCATGCTTTGAAGCGCCAGCTCTTGTACCTCGTCCAGCAGGATGATCTGAGGAGCTTTGAGGATGGTTCGAGCGATGGCCACCCTCTGTTTCTCTCCTCCACTTAGCTTCAGGCCCCTCTCACCCACCTGTGTGCTGTAACCTGGCAAGAACATGAAGTTACACACGAGTCAACCAGAGTGCAAACCAAGGGCGCGCCACGGGGTGTGCCACGGAATTAAAGGTGTAATAACGAGTGTGATTAGATAAGCTACTCGACCAGAGGTTAAAGATGTTATAAGGAAAATGCTTGGATGACCTTCTCAACTGAGGCGTAAATGTGTATCATGGAAGAAGTGTGATTAGATGAGCTGCTTGACCAGAGATTAAAGGTCTAATAAGGAATATGATTAGATGAGCTGCTTGACCAGGGCTTAAAGATGTAATAAGGGAAATTTAGTATATCTGGATGAGCTACTCGACCAGAGCTTAAAGGTGTAATAAGGAGTATGATTAGATGAGAAGATCTAACAGAGATTAAAGGTGTAATAAAAAGAATTTTGTATAATTAAATGAGCTACTCAACCAGAAAAAATAAATTAAAGGTGTAATAAGAAGTATAAATTGATGAGGTACTCGACCAGAGATTAAAGCTGTAATAAGGAAAATAGTGTATAGTTGGATTAGATCCTTGACCAGAGATTAAAGGTGTAATATGATTAGATGAGCTACTCAACTACAGATTAAAGGTGTATTATGGAAAATAAATAGATGAGCTACCTGGGCTTAGAGGTGTAACAAGGAGTATGATTAGATGAGCAGATCTACCAGAGATTAGAGGTGTAATAAGGAGAATTTTGTATAATTAAATGAGCTACTCAACCAGAAATCAGAAATTAAAGGTGTAATAAGAAGTATACATTGATGAGCTACTTGACCAGAACTTAAAGGTGTAATGAGGAAAAATATTAGATGTTCTACTTGACTGGGGCTTAAAGGTGTAATAAGGAGTATGATTAGATGAGGTACTCGACCAGAGATTAAAGGTGTAATAAGGAGTATAATTAGATAAGCTACTTGAACAGAGATTAAAGGTGTAATAAGGAGTATGATTAGATGAGGTACTTGAACAGAGATTAAAGGTGTAATAATTAAAATGAATAGACGAGGTACCCAATCAAAACTTAAAGGTGTAATAAGGAGTGTGATTAGATGAGCTACTCGACCAGCGATCAAAGGTGTAATAAGGAAAAATATTAGATGTTCTACTTGACTGGGGCTTAAAGATGTAATAAGGAGTGTGATTAGATGAGCTACTTGAACAGAGATTAAAGGTGTAATAAGTAAAATGAATAGATGAGGTACCCAATCAAAACTTAAAGGTGTAATAAGGAGTATGATTAGATAAGCTACTCGACCAGCGATTAAAGGTGTAATAAGGAAAATTGTGTATAGTTGGATGAGATCCTTGACCAGATATTAAAGGTGTAATAAGGAGTATGATTACATGAGCTACTCAATCAGAACTTAAAGGTTTAATAAGGATTTTTGTATAATTATATAAACTACTCAGCTAAGATTTAAAGGTGTAATAAGGAATATGATTCGATGAGCAGATCTACCAGAGATTAAAGGTGTAATTAGGAGAATAATTAAATAATAATAATAAGAAATTAAATAAAAAATAAATGTAAGTATAAATTGATGAGGTACTTGACCAGAGCTTAAAGTGCCAGGACCAGTCGGTTCAAAAACAGTTTTTTTCCCACCTCAATAACTTTATTGAACACCACTATTCGCCGTTAACACACAACATTCTGGACATTCTGGACTAAACACTGGACCTATTATTTATTATTTATCATTGCACTGTTCGGATTACACACTGGACTATTGTGTTGTTATTTATCATTGCACATTTCTCATTGCACAAGTTGCACCTGCACTTTACCCTCACCCCGGACTGCACCCTGGACTGTCGTAATTATTCATCATTGCACCTGCACTTTACACAACTGTGTACACAACTATATAGTTACAGCTGTATAGTTACTATTTACTCATCCTTCATTCTAGTATTGTTATTACTAATATATACCTAACTAATCTTTATTATTATTACTGTTATTATTATAATACATGTTAATTTTTTATTAATATGCTTATTGTTATTATTGCTATTATGTATATAGTAATATGTACATACTGTAGGTATAATTGTAAATAGTAAATAGATGTAGTTCTAGATGTAAATCTATGTAAATAGATGTAGTTATAACTTTATATTCATATTAATCATAGGTATATGTTACTAATATTCTCTGTTTTTTGCACAATGCTACTATTTGATGCTAACTACATTTCGTTGCCTTGTACCTGTACTGAGCAATGACAATAAAGTTCTATCTATCTGTCCATCCATCCATCCATCCATCCATCCATCTATCTAAAGGTATATAAGAAATATAATTAGATGAGCTGCTCGGCCAGAGATTAAAGGTGTAATGTGAATTCTGCTCAGATGAGTTATTAACCATCAGGGAAGGAGAGAATCTTATCGTGGATGTCGGCAGCGATGGCTGCGTCCTCCACCTCCTGGTCCGAGGCGGTGATTCGGCCGTAGCGGATATTCTCCTGAATGTTATCGTTGAAGAGGACGGTATCCTGGGGCACGACGCCAATGTGGGCACGTAACGAAGCTTGCTTGACCTGCCACACACACACACACACACACACACACACACACACAATGTTCACTACATGTCAAATACGTCAAATGAATAATCAGCAACGTTCGTATGGAGATGATAATTCAGCGTCGGGTCCCCTCACCTTGTTGATGTCCTGGCCGTCGATGCGGATGCAGCCACCCTGAACGTCGTAGAAGCGGAACAGCAGGCGGACCATGGTGCTCTTCCCCGCCCCCGACTGACCCACCTGTGTGTTTCAGAAGAGGACTCGTGTACGGGATCATAAAGGTGAGATCGGAATTGTGCTCTGCTCTCTAAAACACATTAGCAGGAACACACTACACTCTAAATATTCCTCCACCATTCATGCAGGCACATGTTGCAGCAGAAATTCAATGTGGTGTGGACACCTGACCATGAGCTTGCTGGGTACCCTACAGCTTTTTATGAGATTCTGGAGTGCGTCTATGGGAACTTGTACCCATTTATTTCAAAGTGCTTTAAGCATCAATCAATAGCTATGAGGTCAGAGCTCTGTACAGGCCAGTGGAGTTTCGTACCCAGGGACCTTCCCCAAACCGATGCCACAAAGTACATTTCTTCGACTCACCAGCGCTACCGTCTGGCCCGGAAGTACGGTGAACGAAACGTCCTTCAGAATCTCCTTCCTGTTCCGGAAACAAAAACGAATCGGTTAAAAATAATCACACAACCACAACCACCGAGCTCCAGATGTTCTGATGTTCAGATCTTCAGAGGAGGAGAAGTTTCACCCTTCTATGTAGCTGAAGGAGACGTTCTCAAACTCGATCCTGCCCAGCTTGTACTGAAGGCTTGCCGCGTTCACGTCGTCCTTCACCTGGAACACAATCCAGACCAGAAGAAACCAGACGTGAACCAAAGAACCACAAAGAACCACAAAGAACAGCAAAGAACCACAAAGATCCACAAAGAACCAGAAAGAACCACAAAGATCCACAAAGAACCAGAAAGAACCACAAAGAACCAGAAAGATCCACAAAGAACCGAGTCTCAGCGGTGGCACCGGCTTAGCCAGCGCTGGACAGACACATGTGACCGTGTCTGATCACTTTGTTCCTGATGGCAATTTCTGCTGTCCGGCCGAATGAGGTTTAAGGGCCTTGCTCAAGGGCCCAACAGTGGCAACCAAGGGTTTGAAACAGCAACCTTCTGCTTACTAGTCCAGTACCTTAACCTCTAGGCTACAACTGCTGAACGTACTGTGACAGTATTTTGTCTAAGCAATTAGGGGTCAAGGGCCTTGCTCAAGGGCCCAACAGTGGTGGGGCTTAAACCAGCGACCTTCTGCTTACTAGTCCAGTACCTAAACCGCTAGGCTACAACTGCCCAGGGCTGAACGTACTGTCCCATTAGGGGTTAAGGGCCTTGCTTAAGGGCCCAGCAGTGGTGGAGTATGAACCAGTGACCTTCTGCTTACTAGTCCAGTACCCTAACCACTAGGCTACAACTGCCCAAGGATGAACGTACTGTGACAGTATTCTGTCTATGCAATTGAGGGTTAAGGGCCTTGCTCAAGGGCCCAACAGTGGTGGAGTATGAACCAGTGACCTTCTGCTTACTAGTCCAGTACCTTAACCACTAGGCTACAACTGCCCAGGGCTGAACGTTCTGTCCCATTGGGGGTTAAGGGTCTTGCTTAAGGGCCCAACAGTGGTGGAGTATGAACCAGTGACCTTCTGCTTACTAGTCCAGTACCTAAACCACTAGGCTAAATTCTCTGAGAATCTGTCGCTGTCCGGTGAAAAGAAGCGGCTTAAGAGGGGCGTGTGCTATCCAAAAACTGCAGAAAGAAGGAAAGAACATAAAGAGCAGTCGGTCTCACCTCCTCTTCTTCATCGAAGAGCTTGAACATGCTCTCCATGTCAATGAAAGATCTCTGGATCACTCTGTGCAGAGAGGAGAGGGACGTCAGGGATCCGTTTATTCCCAAAATAAAATAAGTGATATTTCAATAATCGTACCTGTAGTAGGTGCCGAACCAGTTGAGGGGCGTGTAGAGCTGGATGATGTAGGTGCCGAACAGAACGTAATCTCCGACCTGAGCAGGATACAGTGAAATAATGACATGATCACTTGTTAGAAGCAGCGTCCACATACTTTAGACAACGTAAACGTGAGCGTAAAAGCTCGGACCTGGAACTTCCCCTCGCTGACAAAATAAGCGCAGAGCAGCGAGCCGGCCAGCAGACCCAAACCGATGATCAGATTCTGCGTCTGATTCAGCAGAGCCAGGGAGGCGTTGGTCAGCCACTCCAGAGACTGTGGACAGAAAACAGAAGGAAGATGAGTCCGGCATTCAGGCTAGTACTGTTCTCTTGGTGACTGATTACGACATGCCGGTCAGAGCCGGTTAGGAATCCACCCCGGTGGAGAATGTGTGTGTGTCTAAATTCAAGCCGTAGCTTAGTGGTTTAGGTACTGGACTAGTAATCAGATGGTCGTGGGTTCAAGCCCCACCACTGCACTGTCGGGCCCTTGAGCGAGGCCCTTAAGCCTCAATTGCTCAGACAGTATACGTCACAACACTGTAAGTCGCGTTGGATGAAGGCGTCTGCTAATTACCGATAACGTAAATTATGTTCGATATTTATTTTCATGCAATTAACTGCTTCAACCTGGTCAGGGTCGCAGTGGCCCTGGCACCACCCTGAAACACTGCCCGCAAAGCCGCAATGTCATTCACAAGTATGTGAGGAACAGGGCTAGGTTCAAACCCAGGTCCTCCACTCCTAATCAAGCCACCATTGGGGTGTAATAACTGAGGCAATTTGCGGTCAAGCGTTGTTCTCTTGGTGTATGCAAGACAAGCCACCTGGTGACTGAAGCTCCTACCACCTGCGTCTCAATAATAACCTTCTAACAGGATGTTGGTTTTGCTGGATGTTGATTGGTTGAACTGTATTATGCAGCAGACTGGAAGCACCTGTCATATTGGTTGGACAGCAAGACAGCAATTAATCGCTCAATTAACGCCTGTACTGTTCTCTTGGTGTACACAACACATCTTGGAACACATGACTAGTTACGACTGAAGCTCCTGCCATCTGTCTCCTAATCAATTATAGTATTATTTCTTTCTCAAAGCTGAAGCTGAGAACATAGCACAACTACTGGGCTGTAGGGGTCAAGCATTAACGCCTGTACCGTTCTCTTGGTGTACACAACACATCTTGGAATGCATAACCAATTATGACTGAAGCTCCTGCCATCTGTCTCCTAATCAATTATAGTATTAGTTCTTTCTCAAAGCTGAAGCCGAGAACATAGCACAACTCCTGGGCTGTAGAAGTCAAGCATTAACGTCTGTACCGTTCTCTTGGTGTACACAACACAACACTTGAAACACTTAATACCCTTGCCAGATGAGCATCTACAATCAAAGCTTCTACCATCTGTCTCCCAATGAATGCAAGCATCAGTTGAGTTCAAGCATTAACACCTGTACCGTTCTCTTGGTGTACCCAGCACATCTCGAGACACTTTACAGACGTAAAACCCCTCAGTCATAACACTGTGGACTGTTGTATTACCTGGTATTTGAGGACGGCGTCTTCGAAGCGGCTGACTTCGTAGTTCTCGGCGTTGTAATATTTCACCTGTTAATCGACACGTCACGTCATTCATCACAAATAGCGGCAGATATTCCAATAAATTTAAGGACATATTCGGTACCGTCTCAAAGTTTAGCAGCGAGTCCACGGCTTTGGCTTTGGTGTTGTTGTCCATGGTGTTCATTTCTCGCCTGTACTTGGTCCTCCATTCAGTGATTATGATGGTGAGAGCTTACGAATAAATAAATACATAAATGACTGAGCATCACATATCGTCCTGAATCTTAAATCTTGCTCTTTAATGAAAGACACAGTGTGGAAGATTCATTACATATTGTGTCCACATACTTTTGGCCTATTAAGGAGCACTAGGGACACAGCAGTATATACACTGATCAGCCATAACATTAAAACCACCTCCTTGTTTCTACACTCACTGTCCATGTTATCAGCTCCACTTACCATATAGAAGCACTTTGTAGTTCTACAATTACTGACTGTAGTCCATCTGTTTCTCTTCAGGACCACCACAGAGCAGGTATTATTTAGGTGGTGGGTGATTCTCAGCACTGCAGTGACACTGACATGGTGGTGGTGTGTTAGTGTGTGTTGTGCTGGTACGAGTGGATCAGACACAGCAGCGCTGCTGGAGTTTTTAATCGTCCACCAACCAAAAATATATCCAGCCGACAGCGCCCCGTGGGCAGCGTCCTGTGACCACTGATGAAGGTCTAGAAGATGACCGACTCAAACAGCAGCAATAGATGAGCGATCGTCTCTGACTTTACATCTACAAGGTGGACCGACTAGGTAGGAGTGTCTAACAGAGTGGACAGTGAGTGGACACGGTGTTTAAAAACTCCAGCAGCGCTGCTGTGTCTGATCCACTCGTACCAGCACAACACACACTAACACACCACCACCATGTCAGTGTCACTGCAGTGCTGAGAATGATCCACCACCTAAATAATACCTGCTCTGTGGTGGTCCTGACCATTGAAGAACAGCATGAAAGGGGGTAACAAAGTATGTAGAGAAACAGAGGGACTACAGTCAGTAATTGTAGAACTACAAAGTGCTTCTATATGGTAAGAGGAGCTGATAACATGGACAGTGAGTGTAGAAACAAGGAGGTGGTTTTAATGTTATGGCTGATCAACAGTTGCTATCAGCTGTAATAAATCCATTATAAAAGAAATTATACACTTCCAACTTTGCAGCAACAGTTTAGGGAAGGTCGTGGTCATATAGACGTGGCCCTGACCTCAACCCAACTGATCTCCTACAGGACGAACTGGAATGCCAATTGTGAGCAAAGCAGTCCTTTCTAATTTGCTCTTCTGACCTCTTGTTGCTTACTGGCGGACTAATGATCAGAAGGTTGCAGGTTCAAGCCTCACCACCACCAAGTTGACATCGTTAGGCTCCTAAGCAAGGCCCCTAATCCTCAGCTGCTCAAACTGTATTCAGTCATGATTGTAAGTCGTATGGGTTTGAATTGGGACGTCCAAGCTCACGGTCAGGTGGGCGTCCGCATACTTTGTGCAGATTTGGGAGTATATAACGAACTGGGAGCAGGTACTCACTGAGGTAAAGCACCATGCAAACGAAGACGATGAGTCCGAACCAGGCGTTGAAGTTGGAGATGAAGTAAACGATGGCGATGATGATGTCGGCGATGGTGGGGAAGATGCTGAACACGATGTAGCTGTAAACAACAAACAAACAAACAAACAAATAAATGGATGCACATTCTTTTCGATATATTAATAAACGATGGCTTAGAAGTAGGACCACTATAGGGTCATTTCAACTGCAAGAACATCCGCCTAGGTTCTACGGAGAGCTTTAATCAAAAACGACGGAAGGCGTTGGGAACTTTTGTCCACCACAAGCGCCACAGGAATGTAACGATGCATTAACGTCGCATTAATATCACTGAACCATGATTCGTTCAGAAGCTCTAGGACTCCCCGAACCACAGCGAGAACCGCACCTTCTTTCTAAGGTCCCGCCACACCGACCAGCAAAGGCTGGAAAAAAAGCAACGTGAGGCAACCAACAGAGCTCCAAAGATGCCAAATACAAGAGATAAGATCGCCTTTTATTATCCCACAGGGGGAAATTTGCAACGTTACAGGAGCTTGCATGATCATCAATTCAGAGGGTCTAGGACTCCCCGAACCACAACGAGAGCTGTCGTGAAAAAAAAAAAAAACCAGCCAATCAGGAGGAACATCAGAGTTCGTCTGAGCAGCTGGGATGATCCTCAAACCCATAAGAGATAGAGCACATTTTGAGCTTTCGGGACCTGTTCCGAGGTCCACACTGACCCGACCGGCACTTTCCAGGAGGGCGTAGGGTCTCGAGGCAGTCCCAGAGCTTTGAGGCCCACATGGCCACCAAGAAAACATCCTCCTCGGAAGCTTGGAATGATCACGAGTGCCACAGCGATCTATTATGCTAGCCCACTACCCCTGAAATCCTGGTTCGAATCTCAGCGGTGCTAATCCCAGCTGATTGGCTTCATCTGAGAAGCCCTGTGATGGATTGGCGCCCTGTCCAGGGTATTGTCCAGCCTAAAAAAACGTAAAAAGGTGAAAAGGTTCATCAGGTGGGTTTATATAGGGATACGAGTCACGCACTTGTCAGTGCACTCTCGGCAAGACTGATTAGCTTTCAAAGCGCCTCCAATGAAGAGAAGTTTAGTGCTTCTGTCTCCTTCTTTTACTACATTAAACCACGTTAAGCTTTATTTTCAACCAGAAGCGTTTTAGACTCTGGGAGAAGCTGATTCTGATTCTCATCGTTTCTCAGAAGCTGGAGCTGTAACACAAGTTTAAAAGTGAAACAGGGAGGAGAATCCAGATAAACACAGATACACGTGGAGCTGTAACCCTGGATCTGATGCTTATTCCACACCAAGGCGGCGATTGGTACCTGAGCAGGCTGTCGATGGAGGAGGTCCCGCGGTCGATGCTGCGCAGGACCTCCCCGGTGCGGCGCTGCAGGTGCCAGCGCAAAGACAGCGAGTGCAGGTGGGCGAAGAGCCGGACCTGCACCACGCGGCTGGTGTACTGCTGCACCCGGATCCACAGGAACGAGCGCAGGTTGCTGACGAACCCTGAGGAACCTGAGCGGGAAAAAGACACGGGTTCAAAACCGAAGAATCCGAGCCAGGCACGTGGAACCAAGCGTCTCCGAAACGCACTCACCAGCGCCGCCACCCTGCAGGAACTTCAGCAGGACGTAGATGCACACGGTGAACGCCAGGGTCTTCCAGGGACTTCCAGCCGTCAGCTCGTTCACTGCCGCCCGAGAAGAGAAGTACGCAGGCGTTAAGAACATCGCATACAAACGAACATCTCCAACCGACTCCAGAGGTTCGGTTCCTCACCTATGTTCTTGTAGTAGATGGGGACGAAGACGTTGATGGCGCGCTCGGTGCCCAGCAGCCCGAGGCACAGGACCACCAGGACCTGCAGGAACAGGCTGCCGCTCGGCCACATGTAGGGCAGCAGGAGACGCACCTTCTTTCTGAAGTCCCGCCACGCCGACTGGTTCTGCGCTGCCCCACCCAGCAAAGGCTGGAAAAAGAAGCATGTGAAGCAACCAACAGAGTTCCAAAGATGCCAAACACAAAGAGATAGAATAGGATAAGATCGCCTGTTATTATCCCACAGGGGAAAATTCGCAAGCAAAGCATTTTGTGAAGGACAAAAACGTTGTGGGATAGCAGAAGCACAAAGTCGCACTGATATCACTAAATGAGGATCAATTCAGAGGCTCTAGGACTCCCCCGAACCACAGCGAGAGCCGTCATGTTCAATTCTAGGCTATGCAAAACAGAATCAATGAAATGGGACGCTACAAACGCTGGTGGACAAAAACGTTGTGGAATGGCAGAAGTCGCACTTATTTCACTAAATGATGATTAATTAGGACAAACAAGGACTCCCCCGAACCACGGCGAGAGCCGTCATGTTGAAATCTAGACTTGGCAAAACAGGACAATAAAATGGGAAGCTACAAACGCTAGCAAAGCATTTTGTGGTGGACAAAAACGTTGTGGAATAGCAGAAGCACAAAGTTGCACTGATATCACTGAATGAGGATCAATTCAGAGGCTCTAGGACTCCCCCGAACCACAGCGAGAGCCGTCATGTTCAAATCTAGACTAGGCAAAACAGGATGATGAAATGGGAAGCTACAAATGCTAGCAAAGTATTTTGCGATGGACAAAAAATGTTCTGGAATGACAGAAGCACAAAGTCGCACTTATTTCACTAAATGAGGATCAATTCAGAGGCTCTAGGACTCCCCCGAACCACAGCGAGAGCCGTCATGTTCAAATCTAGACTAGGCAAAACAGGATGATAAAATGGGAAGCTACAAACGCTAACAAAGCGTTTTGTGGTGGACAAAAATGTTGTGGAATAGCAGAAGTCGCACTCCTATCACTACATGATGATTAATTAGGACAAACAAGGACTCCCCCGAACCACAGCGAAAGCCATCATGTGCAAATCTAGACTAGGCAAAACAGGAAGATGAAATGGGAAGCTACAAACGCTAGCAAAGCATTTTGTGGTGGACAAAAACGTTGTGGAATAGCAGAAGTCGCACTCCTATCACTGAATGATGATTAATTAGGACAAACTAGGACTCCCCCGAACCACAGCGAGAGCTGTCATGTTCAGATCTAGACTTGGCAAAACAGAATCTATGCAAAAAGAGACTCGAAAGAAATCAAAGCTAATCAAGAGGAACAGACCAATCACATTTTGAGCTTTCGGGACCTGTTCTGAGGTCCACACTGACCTGTCCGCCACTTTCCACGTCTCTCTCGTCCTCGTTGACCAGGAGGGCGTAGGGTCGGCGCGGCAGTCCCGGAGCTTTGAGGCCCAAGACGAACAGCGCTCCGGTGCAGAGATAACGAAGCAGCCAGAACCCAAACGCCACCTGCGGGAACACGACCGGCGAAGATCAAAAGTATGTGGACGCCCCGACTAGTTACTGAGTTCAGGTGCTTCAGACGCGCTCGTTGCTAACAGATCAGGTCTATAAAGTAAATCATATTGTTACCAAACAGTTTGAGGAAGGCCTTTCTGGGCTTCTGTGCCCATATAAATAGGGATAGCTTGTTTTGCTTTGACAGAACAGGCACAGATTCCTACAGACACATTCCAAAATCTTGTAGGATGTCCAACCAGGTCAAGCTGAGGTGTCCACATACTTTTGGCTGACCAAAAATACAAGGTTTACAGCAGGTTTTATGAATATCTGATGGACACCAAGTTATCCTGTTTATTTTTATGTGTTTGATTATGACTAATGTCATCTGGTGACTTCTCTGTGCTCATATAAATAGGAATGGCTTGTTTTGCTGACAGAACAGGCACAAATTCCTACAGACACATTCCAAAATCAAGTAGGATGTCCAACCAGGTCAAGCTGAGGTGTCCACATACTTTCGGCTGTCCAAAAACACAGTCAAAAGGTTTATAGTGTGCTGTCTGGTAATCTGCTGGGTCAAAAATATACAGACACCAAGTTATCCTGCTTATTTTTATGTGTGTGATTATGACTGATGTCATCTGGCGACTTCTCTGTGCCCATACGAATAGGTCTAGTTTGAGATCTCAGCTCTCGAAGAATCTCAGCCACGACGAACAGTTTGTTCCGTCCAAATAAAAAAAAACAAAAAAACAATAACAACAACTCTGTAGCTACTGTAAAGCATGGTGGTGGTAGTTTCATGCTTAATAGCTGCAGTAGAGTGAAATATATACAGTTATACACCCATAATAGCCAGAAGAACGGACACAGGTTGGATTTTGAACTATTAACATGTCTACGCCGAGTCATCGGGCCATCTGATCGGTCGGAGCCGAGCCCCGTTCGGGTGTGACCCACCGACCCGTGGATGGAATGCAGCCAGACTCCGTGGTGAATGACTCAGCAAAAGCTTCGTCCTTCTGCTTTCTGCCGAATCATCGCTGTCGATTCGATTCCGAGTCACTCTGAGTCACGACTCGTGAATCGTGTGATAAGAACCGTGCTGATTCACCGCGTCTCAGCGTTATTAGTGCATTAATAGCAACTTTAGGTCAAAAGTATGTGGACGCCTGAGCAGAAGCGTGTTGGGCTGTGTTTCCTCTTTTGCAACTATAACAGCCTCCACTCCACATTTTCAGCTGAAAGAGACACACAGTCAGGGTTTCAATTCAGCCCATGAAGCATGTCTTTATGGACCTCGCTCTGTGCACAGGGTCACAGTTCAGCTAGAACACGAAAGGGCCTTCCCCAAAGTATTACACAGGTGATTTTATACTCCCGGGTGTCATTAATAATAATAATAATACTAATTAATACTAATGAATAATTTATTATTAATAGCTGACTTGTGTATGACTCTAAATTGCATTATATTATAGTGTGAGAACGTTTTAGAGTGATTCTGGGTGGCTCAGGATCCACCACAACCCTGATCAGTATGAACAGATTGATGCTATCGTGCTCAGATTCTCCTGAATGTTTTGTATGATTGTTGAGTTGTTTCAAGGCTGGCAGGACTGGCACTGTAACAGCGGGTGGAGTAGGTGGTGCGCGGTGTAACGAGCCCCGGAGGCCTGGGTTCGAGCCTCGGCTTCGGTCACACCCCTAGGTGCAAGTGGCGAAAGCTTGCCGGATTGTTCAGGGTGTGTTCTTGCACCCATGGGTTTCCGGGTGGTGCTTCACCCACCTAGACCCTGACCAGGATGAGGTAGTCACTAACATTTACATTTACATTTTCAGCATTTAGTGGACGCTTTGGTCCAAAGTGACTTACAGTACTGTGACTGTATACAGACTAAGCAATTGAAGGTTAAGGGCCTCGCTCAGGGGTCCAACAGTGACAACCGGGCAGTGCTGGGACTTGAACCAGCGACCTTTAGATTACTAGTCACGTACCTTAACCGCTAAGCTACAAACCCACCTGTTGTTCTGCGTTCTCCAGTCCCCACCACCACTTCGGACTCGCCCACGACACCAACGCCAGGTTCTCAGCCACGAAAGCTATCGTCCAGTAGAGCAGCAGCACGGCGCTGTGTCCTCTCGTCCGGTCCCTGACCAGCACCCTCTTCCTCTCCACTCTCAGCAGCCCTAAGGCCCACGCCCACCCGAGGGCATAGAGACACCCGTAGAGCACCACGTATCCGGGCACCTGCGCGTCCGACGCCAACCGAAGTACCATCCACACCAGCGCCTGCAGGACCAGCAGAGCCGTCAGTCCCACCTGTGACCCGTAAAGTCTGGAGCGCGGGATGAACCGGGGCTCCATCCTGGTGCCGTGGCGAGCGTAGCAGACGCAGTGGAAGGTTCCCAAAAGGACCGCCAGACTGGCGAGGACGGACGGGACCAGGGTGAAGAAGAAGCAGAGCGTCAGGCCGTCGTCCACCCACGCCCGCCGCATGGAGATGCCCGGCTCACAGTAGCTCCCGAGTCCCACCATCGTTCCCGGGTAGATCCTGAGACGAGACAACAGAAGAAGTGCTACATCAGTAAGTCTAATAAAGATCGTGCAGGGACATAGATGACACATGCTGATGTAAAGCTTGCTCGACTGTAAACAGTGTCACTTCTGTTCCAGCAGCCTCTAATGCTAATTCTTGGGTCACATTTACCTTCAGAATTTCCTTTAAATTACAGCACAATATGATTTTTCTTCTCTGTAATCCACTACTATCAAGCTGCCGGTGACACTGTCCACAGTCAAGCAAGCTTTAAAGCTTTACAAGTCATGAGCTTAGAAGCTGCCATGTAGGAAAGGAGACTCCGCTTCAAAATCAGCAGTTTAAAGCTGGACCTAAAGTTAGTTCCTGCATGGCAACCTTTAAACACATGCTGATGTAAAGCTTGCTCGACTGTAAACAGTGTCACCTCTGTTCCAGCAGCTTCTAATTCTAATTGTTGGGTCACATTTACCTTCAGAATTTCCTGTAAATTACAGCACAATATGATTTTTCTTCTCTGTAATCCACTACTATCAAGCTGCTGCTGACACTGTCCACAGTCAAGCAAGCTTTAAAGCTTTACAAGTCATGAGCTTAGAAGCTGCCATGTAGGAAAGGAGACCCCGCTTCAAAATCAGCACTTTAAAGCTGGACCTAAAGTTGTTTCCTGCATGGCAACCTTTAAACACATGCTGATGTAAAGCTTGCTCGACTGTAAACAGTGTCACCTCTGTTCCAGCAGCTTCTAATTCTAATTACTGGTAATTTTTGGGTTCCTGGGTCACATTTACCTTCAGAATTCCCTTTAAATGACAGCACAATATGATCGTTCTTACCTGTAATCCAACAACTACCAGGTTACTGGTGACACTGTCCACAGTCCAGCAAGCTTTAAAGCTTTACATCATGCTGGCTTAGAGGCTGCCATGCAGGAACGAAGACCCCGCTTCAAAATCAGCACCTTAAACCTGGACCTAATGTTGTTCATTAAAAGTTAACGAAGTTCTTGCATGGCAGCCTTTAAAACACATGCTGATGTAAAGCTTGCTCGACTGTAAACAGTGTCACTTCAGTTCCGGCAGCTTCTAATTCTAATTGTTGGGAATTTCTGGGTTATTGTGTTAAATGACCTTCAGAATTTCCTTTCAATTATTGCACAATATGATCGTTCTTCTCTGTAATCTAACAACAACCAGGTTGCTGGTGACACTGTCCACAGTCAAGCAAGCTTTAAAGCTTTACATCATGCTGGCTTAGAGGCTGCCACGCAAAAAAGAAAATCAGCACCCTAAAGCTGGACCTTAAAGCACCTTAAGGTTAGTTCCTGCATGGCTGCCTTTAAACACATGCTGATGTAAAGCTTGCTTGACTGTAAACAGTGTCACCTCTGTTCCAGCAGCTTCTAATTCTAATTGTTGGGAATTTTTGGATTCCTGGGTCACATTTACCTTTAAATTACAGAACAATATGATTGCTCTTCTCTGTAATCCAACAACAAACAAGTTGCTGGTGACACTGTCCACAGTCAAGCAAGCTTTAAAGCTTTACAAGCCATCAGCAAAATCAGCACCTTAAAGCTGGACTAAATGTTGTTAATTAAAGGTTAATGAAGTTCTTGCATTGCAGCCTTCAGACCCATGATGATGTAAATAAAACTGGATTGACTGTAAACAGTATGAAGCGACACCTCGGGAGTCAACCACTAACAAGGCATTAGGAGGTCATGTCCTCAATTTAACTGACACATCAGAACTTTCTACACCACCAAATGAATCATTACAATTACTGACTGACAGAACTGAGTCCATTTCAACACCAAGTGCTGCGACATTCAATAACTTTAGCACACAAGCTACGTACAAAGCAACATTACTCACCTTATTTACAATCCTGAGAGTCTTCTACAGCATTTAAAAGTCTTAAATCCTGATTAAATTAGAAATACGCAGAGCAGAAAGGAGGACGTGGATATGTCTCATAAACTCCGTCTCTGTCCTCTGTTTATCACTACACACGCTCCAGGTATGATCGATCACTCTGGCATCTACAATCACTCCTACCTCTAACACAAATGTCCAATCCGTTACTCGGTATTCTACACTCTGTCAATAGACTCAGATTAAAATGTAATATATTAAATATAAATCGATTTATATTATTATTTAAGCAATTATTAATACACAAAAAGTAGAATTTTTTACATGTAGCGAAGTCAGTCGTTCTATTTAGTCGTTGTGTTTCCACAGTGCTGATGTATCGTTGTCAAAAGAGTCGAATCTTCGAATCTACATTTGTTATCTAAAAATGCGGAGTCGACTCGCATTTAAGAGTCGTTTACTGTACAGAGAGGAGTCAAATAGATTTTAAGGAATTTGCACAATCATGGTGCTATGTTCAGGTTACCGAAGTTACGTCAGACCATTCATAAATATAAACATTCCCAAACTGTTTTAAGATCTATATTTATTTTATTAAGACTTTAACGTCATGTTTTACACACTTAGGTAGTTAGTGGTTAGTTAGTTACACAAGATTCATAAGTTCAAACACAGTCTTTTTTAATGGTTGAATTACTCATATGTGTGATTTTACAGTGAAAATCAGGAAATAGCATTATGTCATGAGGTACATGGCGGTGTTTAATATGCCATAAAATAATTAAACAGCCAGCTTGATTAAACAAAATTAAGAAGGGAAATCATACTAGTGTTGTGGATGTTTTAATATTAATTTAAATATTGCTTCTGTTTTTGAATATTAAATAATCAAACTAATCAATTAATCAAAAACATAATCACCAGATTGATTAGGAAAATAATCGTTAGTTGCAACCCTACATGTGAAGTGAAGCATTTTTGTTTTGTGCATACACGTTAGTTTAGGATTATAAACTGTTCAGACAAATGTCACATAAAAAAGATAAGAGGGAAAAAAAAATATTTTTTTTACTGAGAATAGTCCACCGGGTAAAAGTGTCAGTATAAGAGTTGTAGAATGTAATGTGGGTTACACTTGATAAAATACAACTTGTTTTGGAGCAATGTGATGCATATTTTAAAAGCTTTTGAAGTTATTAATATGCTCAATACTTTAAATGCTATTGGAGTTATGAATAAAAATCTGTTTTTTTATTATGTAATAAAGGGTAACAGTGTCAGTATAAGAGTTGTAGTATATAATGTGGGTTACACTTGATAAAATACAACTTGTTTTGGAGCAATTTAATGAATATATTAAAAGCTGAAGTTATTAATATGCTGAATACTTTAAATGTTATTGAAGTTATGAATACAAATCTGGTTTTTTTATATAATAAAGGGTAAAAGTGTCAGTATAAGTTGTAGTATGTAATGAGGGTAACACTTAATAAAATACAACTTTTTTTGGAGCAATTTGATGAATATTTTAAAAGCTATTGAAGTTATTAATATGCTGAATACGTAAATGATATTGAAGTTATGAATAAAAATTTATTTTCTATTATGTACTAAAGGGTAAAAGTGTCAGTATAAGAGTTGTAGTGTGTAATGTGGTACTGGACTAGTAATCAGAAGGTCGCTGGTTCAAGCCCCACCACTGCCAAGTTGCTGCTGTTGGACCCCTGAGCAAGGACCTTAACCCTCAACTGCACAGACTGTATACTGTAACTGCAATGTAAGTCGCTTTGGATAAAAATGTAAACGTCTCACTCAGAGCTACCAAACAAAGTTTCATTGTATAACTATAGTGATAATAAAGTTGATCTTATTTAGGAACAGGTCACACACTGACATTTTCACTCACGCTTATGGCCAATTTAAAGCAAACCAATCCACCTTCTGTACCTAGAGAAAAACCCACGTGGAGAACATGCCAAAACTCATCAAAGACATTAAGTAAAGGCCGAATTTGAACTCCAGTCATTAAGGACCCATAATGCTTTGCATTAACAGCTTAAATCCTGCATGGATTGAGACCAGACATCAGAGGGCAGCATTACTCCGTGTACTACCCATCACAGGGCAGCTTTACAGGGCAGTGACTGGTTAAGGTACTGGACTTTTAATAGGCAGGTCACTGGTTTGGGAGTTTGCCATGTCCAAAAGCATGCAAAAGGTAGATTGGCTGCTTTGAATTGCCCCTATGTGTGTGTGTGTGTGTATTTCTGGGACACTGATCACTAATGAATGCATGATGATGAGCTTTGACCAATCGCTTCATACAGTGTTAGCATAACTAGATGTTTATGAGTCAGTGTGCATTCCTGTTAACTTCCTGTCCAGACAGGAAAAAGACCGGAGACCAATACTCCAGCAGGAATGTGGAGTGGCCCTACAGAAACAAAACACAACTAGCTTTACACTACACGACCAAAAGTATGTGGACGCCCCTCCTAATTTATACGTCTACGAAGCTACATCCATCGCTAACATGTCTGCACAATCTGTTACAAAAACTATACGCTTACAGCTTTGTGGCAATAGTTTGGGGAAGGACTGTTTCCTGTTTCAGCATGACTGGACCCCTGTGCACAGAGCCCTGACCTTAACCTTACTGAATGCTCTGAGGATGAATTAGAGCTGCGATTGCAAGCCAGGTCTTCTCGACCAATAACCTTGCCCGACATTACAAATGCTCTTTTGACTGAATGGACTCAAATTCCCACACACATGGTCCAAAATCCTTTAAAAAAATAAGGATGGGAGGGTGTCATTTTTTTTTTGCTTTCGGCTGCTCCTGTTTTTGGGCATCGCCACAGCGGATCTGATCCGCGTACCAGACTTGGCCCACCCTTCCTGATGCTGACCCTTCCTGATGCTGACCCTTCCTGATCCGCCCTTCTCCTCGGACATCAGCCGACTGACAGTGAGTACAAAGTACAGGGAACAGTTGTCTCAGTGCCAGGGTTGATGCGATGGGTCAGATGTGATCCGAGAACCACCAATAAAAGTTCAGCTATCGATTAGAAGCTGCTGAAAGACGTGCACTGTCCACAGTCAAGCAAGCTTAACATCTACAGTTTCATTTTCAGCATTTATTAGGCGCTTGTATCCAAAGCGACTTACAGTACAGTGACCGTATACTGTCTAAGCAATTAAGGGGTTAAGGTCCCAACAGTGGCAACCGTCAAGGGTGGGGCTTGAACCAGCAACCTTTTGATTACTCATCCAGTACCTTGACCACTAGACTACAACTGCCCTGTGAAATGTTATGCAACATATTTATATTTACATTTTTGGCATTTAGCAAAAGCTTTCATTCGAAGTGACTTACAGTTGTGACAGTATACAATCTAAGCAATTGAGGGTTAAGGGCCTTGCTCAAGGGCCCAACAGTATTTGTCTACATCTACATCTCGAGTGAAGTTTGTTGTTGATTGCATAGATTCTGTGGTCAGATGAAACAAAGACTGACTTATTCAGATACAACAGGCAGAGGTACGATTGGAGGAGAAAGGTGAGGCTTTTAACCCCGATAACACTGTACCTACTGTGAAGCGCGGTGGTGGTAGTACTGTGCTCTTGGCTGTTTTGCCGCCAATGAAACAGTCAGATGAAAGGAAGGTTTTCCAGCAGTACAATGGCCTAAAGCCAGGACCTTCTTGCAGTGAGGTGACAGTGCTACCCACCGAGCCACCTTGCCGCAAGTCTTGACCTCAGTCCTGTCAAGAATATGTGGACTGTGCTGACAAGTCAAGTCCAAAAAGAGGGTCAATAGAGAGGGTCAGTGGACAGGGGTAGCTCAGCAGTTAAGGTACTGGACTAGTAATCATGAGGTTGCCAGTTCAAGCACCACCATCGCCAAGTTGCCACTGAATCCAGAGACTGCCATGACATGTATGTTTATACGTGTGTATGTAAACTTTTAACCTCACGTGTACGTCTCCCAGAGATGGGGACTCGAGTCCGAGTCGCACGTAAGTCGCACACACAGCGACTTCAGACTCGACTCGGATTCGTTTCAAATGACTCGGACTCGACTCGTGTACAACAAAAGTCAGCAACTGTACTGTATATAAACATATAATCTGACATCATTCTGATCGTGTCATTTTCTAATCTCTAATAATAATAATAATAATAATAATTAGGGGTGCATCAATACCATTTTTTCCCAACCGAGTACAAGTACATGTATTTTTTTGTTGTTGTTGGATAGTTTACACTAAGCGATCGAGAGCCGAGTTTTGATCGCCGAGCGAACGCTGAGTTGCTCCCGAGCTGGCAAATCTAGCGCCGACCAGCCGCCGAGCGAAAATCAGGGCAAAAATCGTGTAGTGTGAACCAGGCATAACGCAGCAACGTGCACTAGGCACACGGTATCGGATGTTTAGTATCGGAGCCTCATTTGCGAGTACGAGTACAATACCAGTATCGGTACTCATGCATCTCTAATAATAATAATAATAATAATAATAATAATAATAATAATAATAACGCTACGGCCATTTTAACCCGCAATGCACGCAATGTGTAAATGTTCCAGCCAGCTTCCGGCGTAGTGATGAGGCGTCGCTCACTACTTAAAATGGTGGAATACCCTACATAGTGCACTTCACAGTAACAGATAATGTGAATGGAACGCTCCTACAGAATTGGCGCTAATGGTTGAAAGAGCCGCTTCCTGAACCAATCAGAGCTTCTGATTGTAATTGTTAGTAAGAAATGCTGTTATTTGCATTTATTCAGTTTGCGTCACACAGATGACGTGGTAATGAAACGCTCGATCGGCTTTCTAACGACTTCCTGTTTTACTTCACGACCGGGAAAAGTTTTGAGGTTTTTAATTATAAGCACATTTACAAAATAACGGATTCTGTTCCTAATGGGACGCACGCTTATAAATGTAATAGCATCTGGAAGAACAGAAGCTAAGGTAAGCAGCGGTTATGATTGTTTTTGCTGTGTTTGGGATTTTGGCCGCTGTGCCGTGATTTGCAATGAAAAGTACGAAGTAAATACACTCGCTAATCTGTTGTTGTTTTTTATCTGAACTTACAGATTATTTGTTTATTTCTTCACTACATTTCATTTCCAATATATGTTTTGTGTTTATTATATTCTCGTGACTCGACTCGGACTCGTATTTTGTGACTTGTGAACATCTCGTACGTCTCCTGTCCCTGACTGATGGACGCTGACCGGCGTAACTACGTTAGGATGTTGTTTCATGATCTTCGGTCCCTTTGTTTAGCCGTCATTAAACAAAAAAAGATTAGCTGCACCATTTCCTAAATGGCTCTCCATGTCATGTCCTGGGTGGCTGAAGATTCCTTGTCATTTATGAGTTATTAATAGAACGGGGCCCCGGTTAGCTGGACCCGGGACCATTAGGCACGCTAAGAGGGACTTAATTGTTTCCTGAGTGTCTGGAAGTAGGGCCTATAAGAGGACGCTAATTAAATTGCTTCCTCCATTATCAACCTCCATTTTTTGTTGACTTGGATGTTAATGAAGCCAGTTCATTAGTCTCGTCTCTGTCCAGGACTGAAGTCCTTTTGTCATCCTCGTCCTCCGTCTACCTTCCTCGGCCGGATCGAACAGGTCGACCTCTGCGCTCGGATTAAGCGTGTGCGTCGTCCGTCATCTGTCGGAATCGTACGCTCTTCAAAATCAGTCAGAAGTCGGGGGCGACGTGGTGGTGCAGCGCAGAAACACGGGTCCTGTGGAATTTAGTACACATCTTTACATTCGTCTGGGTTTTCCTCTGGAAGCTCCGGTTTCCTCCCACAGTAGAAAGACGTGCAAGAATTGTAGATACTAAATTGTCCATGACTGTGTTTGACACTAAACTAGAAGTGATGAATCTTGTGTAAGCAGTAACTAACTGTCCCGTCATGAATGTAAACAAAGTGTAAAACATGACGCTAAAATAATCACTCACTCACTCACTCACTGTCTTATCCTATCAGGGTCGCAGGGGGTGCTGGAGTCTATCCCAGCTTTTCAATGGGCGCAAGGCACACAGTAACACCCTGGACGGGGCACCAGTCCATCTCAGGGCACACACACATACACACACACACACACACACACACACACACACACACACACATTCACCTATAGGGCAATTCAGTGTCTCCAGTTAACCTGATTGCACGTTTTTGGACTGTGGGAGGAAACCGGAGCTCCCGGAGGAAACCCACACAGACACGGGGAGAACATGCAAACTCCACACAGAAAGGACCCGGACCACCCCGCCTGGGGATCGAACCCAGGACCTTCTTGCTATGAGGCGACAGTGCTACCCACCGAGCCACCGTGCTTCCCTTGTCAAAATCCTAATAAATAAATAAATAAATAAATAAATAAATAATTAAATAATTAAATAAACAAACTTGTGATCGTTTGGAAACGAGGACACTGACTGTAGTTCATCAGAGGGGATTTTTTCCTGTTCTTGCTTGATATACTGTAGAACATCAACAATAATATTATGGACAGTAGATGGTGAAATACCTATATTACTGTTCTTAGACTGTTGGACTTTTACCTCTTGTAGTTTTTTTGGCGTCTGAGCCGTGCTAACCTTGAAAACGTTACCCATTTTAGAACATTTTACCAAGTTCTCAGTCTTAATCTGCCCCTGTTCCAAATGAGGAAATAGTGAATATTTATAAACATTAATGAAGTAAACACTTTTTATTTTGCTGCAATGGAACAATTAGTTTTTATTCACGGTTGTGCACTGATGACACAGAAGATAAAAACACCGTCATTATTTAATATTCGCTTCATTCACGTCTCTCCATTGTTCGCTTCTGATTTCACATGAATAAAACCAGACTGTTTATGCTTTTTAATTATAGCTATTCATCATTAAAGCCTCGTGTGGACGCGGCCACTGACGCACGCTAATGTAGCGAATGTAAAACACGGACCATAAAGCTTAGCAGCTCCGGCTATCGGGTCCATTTACCGCCACCGCCGAATTCACGCCATGGTTCAATCGCTGGTGAATGTTCCCTGTTTCGGCCAGCAGACGAGACAGAAGGGAAATCAGGAGGGAGACGATCGGTTCTCACTCTGAAATGGACAAACAAGCTCAGCTCAAATGGATGATTTAGCATTCCGCTCAGATAGCTTCACTAGCGCTTCTGTTGTTCTTGTTCTTGTTGGAATTAATAATATGTTGTGTACACTGATCAGGCATAACATTAAAACCACCTCCTTGTTTCTACACTCACTGTCCATGTTATCAGCTCCACTTACCATATAGAAGCACTTTGTAGTTCTACAATTACTGACTGTAGTCCATCTGTTTCTCTACATCAGGACCACCACAGGACCACCACAGAGCAGGTATTATTTAGGTGGTGGATCATTCTCAGCACTGCAGTGACACTGACATGGTGGTGGTGTGTTAGTGTGTGTTGTGCTGGTATGAGTGGATCAGACACAGCAGCGCTGCTGGAGTTTTTAAATACCTCACTGTCAATGCTGGACTGAGAATCGTCCACCAACCAAAAATATCCAGCCAACAGCGCCCCGTGGGCAGCGTCCTGTGACCACTGATGAAGGTCTAGAAGATGACCGACTCAAACAGCAGCAATAGATGAGCGATCGTCTCTGACTTTACATCTACAAGGTGGACCGACTAGGTAGGAGTGTCTAATAGAGTGGACAGTGAGTGGACACGGTATTTAAAAACTCTGTGTAAGGCCCTTAATTGCTTAAACTGAGTGCTAAATGCTGCAAATGCTCGTACTTATGATTGTACAGCGTACCAAGGTCCTAATCCTGTTCTAGCTCTTGTTTGTAATCAGTTCTACCTAATATCAGGTTTATTCAATATCAGAACCGTCTCAGCCCTAGGCGGCCGCCTGTACCGCTAAGTCTGTAAACGGCCCCGTATCGTCCTTTCTCCGGCTCGTTCGGACTAAAGATGAAATTGAATTTGGTCTCTCTGGCTAAAGACTGCAGTGGGAATAAAAAACCATAGATGATTAATCGTCACTCCCAGAAGATCTGAGACGTAGCAGTGATGCTAATCAGGATCTCTCACAGGAGCGACGCCCCGTCAGCAGGCGCGTTAATTAAACCCGCAATAAATCAGACGATGTTTTTTTATTCATATTCGTTCTTGATGCGGACGATGCGCAGTCGATTATCCGGCCTCTTTACACCTTCTCCACAAAGAGGGACAAAGAAAGTCGGCGGGATCCGCCGCTGTTAGCATCCCTGTAAGGCAGGTGGTCCATTGTCTGCTAATCTTTGATTGGATTCCGCGACGTGCCGCGTAAATCGCTCAGACAAAAGCAGCCGCTGTGAAAAAAGGCATCATTTGCTTTGCTGCTAGTCTGTGAGTAAGTAAGTTAATGGGCTCTAATGTGGCCCGGAGGGGGAGAGTCGATGTGCGGTGGTGGTGGGTGGGGCGGGGTGGGTGGTTGGTGGTGGGTTGCGGGGTAAGTCGGACGGATTTTAAACGGAACTGGAGGCGTCTGTGCTGCCAGAAAACAGAGTCCATCTGCTGGGGACGGCAGGGAAGCTGGTACCTGCTGACAAACGCCAGCTGCTCCTAGCGTGGCATGCTGAGGAGGATCGAGCCGCTCCCACCACTAGGGGGCGGAGGGGATTTTCACTTTTAGGCACCAAGCTGGAAACAGAAACGTCGTCCTGTGTGTCAGAGCATCTACGAGCAGGCGTCTGTCAGATTGTGTACATTTCAGCCACTTGGGTGGCACCGCGGTGTGACGCGCCCGTGCCAGTTGGCGTTCGGCCATGTCTGAGGGAGAGAAGCTCGGGTACGAACCTGTTCTCCCTGAAACGGCGACCTCTGCTGTCTGGTTAATGTAACAACATGAGCGGTGGAGGAATACAGAGAGAGTAACGGTGTTCCATACGTGAAAAATCTGTCTGTCTATCTATCTATCTATCTATCTATCTATCTATCTATCTATCTATCTATCTATCTATCTATCTATCTACATACTGGTCTGTCTGTTTATCTGTCTGTCTGTCTGTCTGTCTGTCTATCTGTCAATCTATCTATATCGCTATAATCTATTTGTCTGTTTGTCTATCTGTCTATCTATATATATAGCTTTAATCTATATATCTGTCTGTATGTCTGTCTGTCTGTGTCTATCTGTCTGTCTGTCTATCTGTTTGTCTGTCTGTCTGTCTGTCTGTCTGTAGAATCTATCTATCTACATACTGGTCTATCTGTATGTTTGTCTGTCTTTCTGTCTATCTATCCAATCTATCTATCTCTGTCTGTCTGTTTATCTGTCTGTCTGTCTATCTACCTATCAAATCTGTTTGTCTGTCTGTCTTTGTCTGTCTGTCTGTCTGTCTTTTCATCCGTCCGTATGTCCGTCTGTCTGTCTATCTATCTGTCTGTCTGTCTGTCTGTCTGTCTGTATGCCTGTCTATCTATCTGTCTGTCTGTCTGTCTGTCTGTCTGTCTAATTATCTATCTGTCTGTCTGTCTGTATGTCTGTCTGTCTGTCTGTATATCTATCTATCTAAAGTGGCGGGGGGGGGGGGGGGGGGGGGGTCATGTGCGCTTGCCTGTGGCGCTCCTCAGCCAGTGAGGGTGTTGTGCACCCGGAGGAGTGCAGAGTGCAGGGGGCATTAAAAGGGCATTAGGTATATCCAAACCAGTATAATGCAGTAAGAAATGATGTGTGAGAGAGTGACTTCACAGCCCATCGTCACGTCCATGTTTATCATTATCCACCCACACGTTCACCCCCGAGTTATCCTCCAGCTGCACCACCCTGCATCATTAACTTGATTTACCCGGGCGTCCGACGCCCTCGCGCTCCATCCGTGAAGCCGCGAACGTTCCTCCAAGGCACGACACGGGGGGCGCGGCGAGGAAAGAGAGAAGCCCGGCTCTCTCAGGACCCACTTGACAAATGGTTCTATTATTGAGGGCGCAAACGGGCGGCTTTACGAGGCCGATGAGTGATCCGGTGCCTGCTGCTCTGCCACATGTGCTTTGTTTAACCTCCTCGTCGTGTGATTGTAAAAGCCGGCGAGCAGAATCTGAACCGCTGGGAGTCCGGGGGGAGGTGCTGAGTGAGGAGGTGCAGGATCCGCTCTGAAGATAAGCAGATCTGGAACGGGTTCAGGAGTCCACGTGGGCAACAGGAGAATTCCTACCGCTGGCCAGATGTAGCCTGGCTGGAACAGGAGGGTAGAAACGTCGAGACAGGATGGAAATGATGAGAGCAGGTACGTAGATGAAGCAGCTTAAAGATTTGGTACCACAGGGTTTCTACGCCTGTAATTCTCCATTTCCCATCACCCTACACTCCTGAGAAGAGGGCGTGTCTAAATTCTTAGATCCATTAAAATGCTCCTACTGAGGCGCCTTTATTCTGAGTGATGATCCGACTGAATGACGAGGGAGCGTCCGACGCCTCCTCAGCGCTGAAGATCGATCCCAGCATTCAGTGCGGCACGACTTTTCTCACCAAAAACGACAAACATGATGGACGAATCATGGCGGAGCAACCAACGGAGTTCCGCTGTGAATCCCTGATTGCAGTGGAGGAGGGTATATTGCTGCTCATGCCTCCTCTGACCAGTGCGCAGTCCTTAGCGGAACCCTTATTTTCGCCCATGCACTCTGCACAGGCGCCTCCCTATCTGCCAATCAGGGTCCTTACACAGCGTTTGAAGACCCCGCCCACATATCCTGGTCATCCCACCCTAGCAGAACTGTGTCTGGATGGCTAGACGGCGCCCAGCCGACCGGTGGCATTGCCGAGTTTCGAACCGAGGAGTTCAGAATCTCGGCGCTGGTGTGCTAGCGGAATATCCCGCTGTGCCACCTGGGCGCCAACCAACAAAGTTCTATTTAGATGTAAATAAATTCTCGTTGATTTTAAATTAGTATAAAAGTGTCGTTTATTTGTAAATTCGAGCGTCCGGGACAGTTTACGCGTTTTCGGTACACGGAGGGAGACGTTAGCTGGCGTGCTAGCGTCGGTTTGAATGTCCTGAGGCTAACTGTGTTAACTTAGCAAGCTAAAACCGCGGTGACGTAATCGGTGTGTACGTAGAGCGTCTAAATAATCTGCCTTATGAGTTCCATGTCGCATTAGAACCCTCTCTACTGAGGCAGCTCACTAGGTTCGGACAGACTCAAGCATCTTTGGGATGATGTGGAACACTGACTGTGAGACGAGCCTGTCTGACCTACCATATGTTTTTTTTCTTTGTCTGTATGAGTATCCGTTAATACAGACACACACCAAAATCTTGTGAAAACCTCTTTCCAGGACGACTGGGATGCAACTGTAGTCAAATGCCGGTGGTTTTCCAACAAGCTCATGATCATCTGTCTGTCTGTCTGTCTGTCTGTCTGTCTGCCTTCCTGCCTGCCTGCCTATCTATCTATCTATCTATCTATCTATCTATCTATCTATCTATCTATCTATCTATCTATCTATCTATCTATCTATCTATCTATCTATCGTCTGCCTGCCTGCCTGCCTGCCTGCCTACCTACCTACCTAGCTACCTACCTACCTACCTACCTACCCACCCACCCACCCACCCATCCATCCATCCATCCATCCATCCATCCATCGCCTGCCTGCCTGCCTGCCTGCCTGCCTGCCTACCTACCTACCTACCTATCTATCTATCTATCTATCTACCTATCTATCTATCTATCTATCTATCTATCTATCTATCTATCTATCTATCTATCTATCCATCCATCCATCCATCCATCCATCCATCCATCCATCCATCCATCCATCCATCCATCCATCCATCCATCCATCCATCTATCTATCTATCTATCTATCTATCTATGTCTGTGTGTCTGTCTGTCTGTGTGTCTGTGTGTTTGTCTATCTATGTGTCCACATACTTTTGGCTAAGTCTCAGAGCGTCTCTGTTAGACCTGGAGGTTGTTGAGTCTTAGGCCAGAAAAGACAGGACGGGCTGTTACGCTGGCACGGTCGCTAACGTCCCGTTATTAAAGACATGCATCACGCGGCCTCCCGGCGGACCCGACCACACACACACACACACACACACACACACTCGGGCTAGCGTCCGTGCCGTAAACAACCCTCGGCTTCCAATCCAGCGCTTTCGGTCCAACATCCGGTTTCATTAAGCGCTAAGCAGCTCATGCTAATTAGCCTGAAATTAGCGAGCGCCAGGCACGACGACTATTTTCTCTCCTGAACGTTAATGTGACAGAGACGAATCGCTAACGTTCCTCCCCGCGGAGAGCGTGCGGCTACAGAGTCGTTCTCCGGCACGGGCTTGTTAGCGGGGCCGTCTCTGTGGCCGCGCCCTTCCGAGTCGAGAAGCGTCACCTGCCACGTAAAGAACACGAAGCCGCGAGCCGCAGCCGGCCGGACCGCCGCCCAACTTTTACACGTCTGGTGCATGAATAATTAAAGTCCCGCTGTTTGGTTTAATAAGTCTTTGTTAGGAACGCTAGGACGGGGTGTGTGTGTGTGTGTGTGTGTGTGTGTGTGTGTTGGGGGGGGGGGGGGATAAATTCAAGGCCTGTGGCACACATCACAAATGCATTCTGGGTAAAATAGAAACTGTTGAATATTTCACGAGTGCACGAGCGTGTTTAGTATGAGGAGCTCAATTAAACAACAACAACACGAGTCCAGACGAGCTCGTCTGAGTGGGTGTCTGTGTCACTTTAGGCTCCTGCGTTTGGGGACCCGTAAATCAGAATAATCCCCCCCCCCCCCCCCCCCCCCCCAAACCCATAATGGTTATTGGTTTCTCTCTCGGTCGCGACGGCTTGGTGTCGGATGAGAAATGGTAATGAAAC